>NW_009732347.1:53381-94714 GCF_000703405.1 Apaloderma vittatum | reverse complement strand
TCTCCTCTCCTCTCCTCTCCTCTCCTTCTTTTTTTCTCCCCTCCTTCTTTCCTTCCTTCCTTGAGGAGGGTCTTTTACATGCTATGATCACCTGGGAATTGCCATGAACACATCCCAGGCTGCCACAAAGGTCCTGAACTGGGTCAAGGCCCATGGGGCTCCCCTGCATGCTTTCTGCATGCCATGTGGTTTTGACTTTCACCAGCCTTCCATAGATTTGGGAAGTGAAGCGTGGGTGCCCCCATGTCCCCTGGTTGGTCTCTTAGCTGGTCACAGCTGGTTGAGGGGTCCAAATGCATACTCGGGGTGGATGCTGATTCATTCAGGAGGGCTTGCTGCTTTAGAAGACATTCTGCATTTCAGTACCTCAGAGACTCAGCTGTCAGCAGAGAGGGCAACATGCATATTCAGGGCCTCCTTTAATGTCAGCCTTTGCACAAAGTGCCTGTTGCTTGGCATTAACTGTTTGAAATACTGGGCGGCTATATGTAATGCACCTCAGCACGCTCTCTGCAAGTCGGGGAGCACCCTCAGAGGCCTTTTGAATCTCACTCCATTTAGTAGAAGGGCTGATTACTCTGATCTATGCTCTTGGAGACTTTTAACTAGCAAGCTACGTGGTGAATTTACAGCCTGCTGAGTGTGGCACACTTGTAGCCTGCAGGGCTAATGAAATTTAAACTTTTCTTCTAGAAGGTGGCTTAATGCATTTCTTGCAAGTTCCTTGCTTAGTGATTCCCCTGCAAGGAGGAAGACAAGGGTCACAAAGGCTACATGGCATACAAAGGCCCTCGCCAGCAGCCTAGAGAGTGGAACTTGGCAAGCACAGAGTCCCTGAGTTGCAGAATACATATGTTTTTTTCTTTTTTGTAGGTCGATGACTAAGGTAAAGCTTTAAAACTCAGAGCCACTGATACCACAGTAAGATTTCTGCAGAAGATTCAGAAAGCCTGAATTTTACCAAATGAGGAAAACTGGAGATTTTAGGACCACTCAATGTAATGCTGATGCTGGCTAAAAACCTTATTGCAGAACTAAGCTGAACCTGAATGCTGCAGCTCTGGCCATGGCGCTGTACCCTGTAATTTTTCGTACGTCTCTTCTTGCAAGCTATTTATACCACCCCCCACTTCATGCAGGCTGCAGCTGCCGTTGCGCCTGAGCGTCTCAGGCTGAGTGAGCTGCTCTCTGGAGGATGCTTTCTTCTAGGAATCAGGACACAAAAGCCGTTGGAGCGTATTGTTCGGCACCTCCCAGTGAAATGGGAAATCGAGGACAGAGAGCAGGATGGCGGCAGCGCTCGTCACTGATCCACACTGCCCTTTGCACAGAAAGGAGGCTGAAGCATCAGAACATAAGAGCATTGATATACGCGTAGCGGGGAGCCAACTAAGGAGGCAGAATCTACATCTGCCTTTGAACTGTTTACAAAAAAGTAACGCATGCTTCCTCCAAGCTGGTGGAAAGTCCAGCTTCCCTGGAGCATGTCCCAGCCCTCAGGAGCACTTGTTAGATGTCTTATGACTGTCCCTGCTACATTAGTTCAAATGAACTTGAGTAGACTCTGAACACTTCAGAAAATGCTTTATTTTCTCACTTCTGAACAGCCTTTTAGGCAGTTAGCTGCTAGGTGGGTAAGCACATTCAGTGCCTGGTTTCCCAGAGAGAGTGAGGCTGTTTTGGGCAAAGCTCTCGCCCTGTGTTCACATTGCCATGCCACAAGGACATCTCGTTGCTGTTTGCTCTCTAATGTTAAAACAGCACAGGCTTGCTGTGCACCTGGAGAACACCTCTGTTGTAGGCAAGGCTTGGCACAGGTCTCTTTTGTTTCAAACAAGAGTAAGATCCACAAGTGGCCTTGTTCTCTAAACATAGCTAAGACTGCATCCTGAATACTGCAGTGTATCATACACAGTGAAAATCCTATTAGAAATGTCTGCAAAGGCTGTATGTTGACGCAGCAAGCTCACGAGCGTGGCTAGACTGTTGGGACGGTCAGTCCATCATCTGCCAGAGCTCTATGTTACTATTGGCCTAATTTGGGCCTACAGCGAGAGAATGATTAAAAAACTGCAAGCCACGATATGCAGCACTGAATGTTTTGTGGTGTTAATGGCCAAGAATCACAAATTAAGTCCATTTTGGGTCCAGGAAAGGAAATAGTTGTGCAACAGCATCACTTCCTATTCAAATTCTCTACAGAGAGGGAATGAAGGTCCAAGATAAAAATCACAGGGTGAGGCTGATGCACGCTAAAGTCTGTTGGCCATGAGGGTTGTTTTGAGTCTTCTCAATTGTGACCTACATGGTGTGTGCTGCCTTGCCCCTGGCTTTTCTAACAAGGCTGGGAGCTGTGGGTCTAGGCTAATGTTAGACACCAACTTATGAATTCTTGTAGTGTATTCGTAAGCTACAGTAAGCAAAGTCCACATTATTGCTGATCAAGAACATCCACATAAGCATGTAGTCTATTTTTATCTTACAGATTCTCAGCTTCACAGTTGTAATGAACGCATTTTTAACTTTCTTGAGCATCTCTATTATCACTCAGTCTCTATTTTTCAAACTATAATGTAATAATCAGTAGCATAATACCTCAGGTTACTAGTCACAGCAAAAGCAACTCAGCTGGGAACAGAAACCCATCATGCTCTTTGCTGTTGTGTTTCTTAGAGCAACTGTGGTGCTCTGCAGCCAGGATGGGAAAACTACTTTGGGTAGAGCCCCATCTGGGAACTGCCAGGCCAACTGCCTTGCACTCTGCCACCCTACTTCAGCCTTCACTTTGATGAAAACAGTGAGGGAAACAACAGGCCAGGCTCTCAATAAGCATATTCCAACCTACTTAATTGCTGGCTATTTCTAAAAGGGGCTTGCATCACCTCCCCACTGCAAATGCAGAGACCAGGTCTGCTGTTGGTTTGAGTCAGGTGTAAGATGAAGCTGCATATAACTTGGCATCCAAGATATGTCTTGGATAACCCTCTGTTGCTTGCCTCGCAGTACATCATCCTTCAGGTGAAGCCTCTAACCCAAAACAGACTATGAAGACCATGCAAGAATTCTCTGACAGTAGAAGATGGAAACTGTACAGAGGTTTGTTCACATCTGCTTGTGGGTCCTCACCAGGGCTTTTCATGAGCTGGGGGCGCGTGTGCCTACTCCCTTTTTTATTTTTAATCTCTCAGATGGCAGTGCAGCCTGACTCAGCACACATTATGAAGCAATTGTTTGCAAACAGGTGTATTGTGATTTACTCTTCATGTGGTAAATGTCCAGGGAGGCAGAGAGGTGGAGAGGAGCACCTCCCCTAGAAACCTGTCTTCCTGCAGGCTGGCCACCAGCCTGGGGAACCACCAGAGAAGCAGGGCAATGGGATCATCAAGCAAGTGGGACTTCTCCCTGAAGCTCACATATGGGAAGAAGTGATTTTAGCCTAAGAACGTGTAGGTCCTTTATCAGTGAAGGCAGTCGGTGGGTGCTGTGGTCACAGGACCTGCCCTGCAGGTTTCAGGGTTCTTGTTCCAGCACTCAGGAGTTCGTTACCCTAAACACTTGTTTGCAAGATTAAAAAGAAGAAAGAAAGAAAAGAACCCTTTCTGGAAGGGATCCTTAAAAAAAAAAATGTTTAGGCAAAAGATGGCTGTTTTACTCCAGATAAAGAGCTATTTTTGCAAGACAGTTGAAAGGGAAGCAACTTGTTATGTTTTATGGCCTCTGTTGCCCCCTCCAGTCCTACATTAGTAGTCGGTGCTGTTTGGAAAACAACCACCCTGGGAAAACCTGCACTAATTATAACGTCTCAGGCTCATTATTTGATATACATCTGACATGCGTTGGAAGTGAAAATTGGGGTCAGAATTTCCTTTTCTAGCACTGCCAACTTTCTATTAGAGAAGAAAAGCCTGTTTATAGAGAAAACGGCTTCATAGGAGCTGAAGTGAACTCACAAAGGAACTTCCGAGTCCTCTCAAAACTTTCTGCCACAAGTGTAAAATATCCTTGTAACCTGGCTTTCTGTAACCTGTGAGTATGTGCACGCATGTGTGTAGAAAAGATGACACAAAAACATGGTAAGCAAGTCCTTTTTTCTCTTTGGTGGCAAGCCTGGGCGCACAGATGCTGATCAGGTTCCTGAGCTTTACCAACTGGAGAATGCCCAGCTCCACATCCACACAGAGGGGCTGGGGCTGAGCTATAGAAACAAACAGAAAATCACTGCTTCCACACCTTTTTAAAGCAACATCATTGGAATAATCAACAACTATTATCATTACCTTATTATGTCTTATGTCTACTGTTTTGGATTTTTTTTTTCAAGGTGGATAGATGGGGCACCTTCCGTAATTTCATACTGAAGAGTGTCACTTTTTGGGGAGGCAATTTTAGAGGCAGAGAAGGAGCCAAGAGCTAGTCATGTCATTCCAATGTGGATGCGGGGAGCACACTGTAGAGATTTACATCTGGATGAAGTATACAAGCAAAATAGATTTCTACACTCAGTTCCTCAAGTGAATGCATACTTAGAAAGGCAAAAGCACTCTCCCAACCTCTACCTTCGGAGCTTTGCTGTGTGCTCCTGCCTGTGCCTTATGGACCGCAGGTGGAAGATCACACTCTGCTGCTGTGCTCTGAAAAGGCATGGGCAAAAATGACAGTATAGTGGTGCCTGGTGCTTGTCTGTCCCATGACTGGGTATTTAACAGGAGCTAGACAGAAGTGGTTACAGCTTTTCAAAGGATTTAGAAATTTTAAAAGGTACCATTTTCTCTCTTTGAAATAATAATTAGGGAACCTAATTATTATTAGTCTACAAAGGTGCTTCAAACTGCGAACTAGAAAGACAGGGTGACCAAAGCTATGGCAAACCGGTGTGTCCGGACCTTGCACCCCTGCAAGAGGGAAGAATGAAGTTTGACCAACGCCAGCCACCCACTTCACATGCACTCTTCGTCCCCAAAAATGTTTGAGATTGCATTTCTTTCTGATTCATTTTAGGTTTTAACTTCACTGTCCCATTTCTTCAAGCCCACTTGCTAGTTTGGCAAGACTGGGAGGCTCCCATCAGGTTTCACTTAATCAGCAATTCAGGAAAAGCTGAATGCTCACTATCTTCTCTATTCTCCAGTGGGGCTCTTACCAGCTATTTTTTTTGTGATAATATGTGCAACACATTCCAGCATAGCCTGCTGGTGGGATCAGAGAAGGTGGTTTGGAGATGATGAGGTTAAGCAGATGAAATGCAGATGTGTACTCACTGAAAGCATATTTTAGCATATAAGGCTTTTAACTTGATGCTAGAGGAGGGAGTAGATGATTGCCAGATTGATGGATAAGAAAAATATCATTTTAACTGACAACTGAACAAACAAAGAATTAGCAAGGTAAATCTGGAACTCCAATATACCCAGGCTTATACTATCATTCCAGAGTAGAACAGTCTACTCAGGAAAAAAACAGATTTTCAAGGAAAATTATAGCATTCTTAAAAATAGCCTTTGATGTTTAAAATGCATATAATTAATGACAAAAGTTTTCAAAGATACAGTTGGATTAGTTCTGCTTGGACTCATTCTCTTGTTCCTGTGATTCTCTATCAGTCATGAAAGCAAAAAAAAAAGAAATTAAATAATTCGTGGAGTAAAAAAAGGTTACCTGCACCAAGAACTTGAGTGATGTTCTTGTTCTTATTGTAAGCACAATGGAATAAGATCTTTTATCATGTGCAGCAGAGGTTGCTGTTACACTCTGGCACCTGCTTAATGCACCAAGTGTTAATGGTTTCAAGTAACACAAGCACACTGCAGAGTAAAGGAACCTTCCTCTGAAGCCTGCTATGCCAGTCGTATGGATGAAAGAGGTGCATTTGATCCCCATTGAAAGGCTTGAGATCTCAAGATTGTGCAACTTGTCCTTATAGTGACACAGAGTGCTTCACAACGCAATTTAATAACCATCTTAAAATGGTGCAAGTATGAGCTGCTCTGTGGAGGGCAAGTCCTGTTTTCTGCATGTTAGCGGTACTACTTGTGCAGTAAATCAGATGAAAGAACCACCTGAAGCCTTTATTAGGCTTCTACCCAAAACTTAATAAAACCCTGTGGGGGCAAGGGATCAAGGGGCTGGCTTAGTTTTTAGCTGGATCAGCCCCTGGTTTATGTCTCCATACATCTGAACAGCTATTACTTCTGACACAGGCTGGGGGAGCAAGAGCACACATCGATCTGTGTTTCCACCTTGACATGTGGTCAGCCACAAAGTCCAGAAGCAGCCCTTGTGCAGATGACACTGACCCACTGGCACGGAGGGCAGTACTTCCCTGGGGAATGGCTGTTCATGCTGGCATCGCCTGCTTCGCTCCTGGGACTGAGATACCAGATAGGTCCAAGAGCAGATAGCAAAAGGCAGATCTTTCTGTGTATCAACTAAAATAGATATAAAAATATTATCAGCCTTCTTACTTGATTAAAAAAAAAAAACAATCAAAAACACAGTTGTAAAACCTAGTAACTTTTTAGAGTTGAAAATCACATTTAAACAAGTGTTGCTGATTAATTCATACACTGCAAGGATTTCCACTTCTGCCTGAAAATTCCTGAATGTGCAGTCTTACGGTGCTAATCCATTTTTAAAAATAGGTAGCTGAGGCTATTCCCAAGAGGTAGAAGCTTGTGGATTTACAGTGAAATTGATTCCACTGTAAGAAAAATGAAACAGATATTCATGTTCACCTGATATACACAACAGCAGTGACAACTTCTCCACTAATAAAAGATATGACACAATTAGACTGCTAACCTTTGCACTCTGGGAGTTTATCAAAAAAGGCCAGGGCTTTAAATTAAACGAGAAGAACCAAAGATAAATTCTGCTATTAAAGAATTCTATTTCTCCACTTTCATCTGAAGTTCTCTTGAGAAAGGCCACCAGTGTCAGATCTAGGTGTAAAGTGCCTCATTAGAAAAGCTTTGATATTATAATAAAAGGCAAATAAATATTGTACAGGAGCGTGTCTGTGAAACGTATTACAAATTTAAGTAACTGAACTGTGATGGCAGAAAGGCTCAGGAGGAATCAAAGCTTTGCAGTATCTTTTGCTACACCAGGTGCCACACAGTGGGTGCAAAAAGACAGCAGGGCCAGAGCATGTATTATGAACTGGGACTAGAAAAGAGAGGTGGCAAACAGAAGGGGAAAAAAAACCCAAACAAAACCCAAGGACAGTAGGAAGATCACATGCAAAACAGGCACTTTAAAAGGGGAAGGAAAACTTTGATGTATTTTGTACTGAGCAAGATGACACAATTTCTGCTGGCTTTCAAACAGATTTGAAAACACTACCTATTACAGCCTTTCGGTCCATTTTACAAACATATGGTGCAAGCACTAAGCAGATAAAATCTGAAAGTAGCCTCAGCCTAAAAGGCACATGAAATGCTGGAGGGAGGGGGTGAAGAGAAGCAAAAATTAAGAGCTCCCCCCAGTTTAAGTCTTCTGCCATTCCGAGATTCTCACTGGAGTGCGCAGAGCCTGCGTTGCAGGAAAGATCCTCCACGCGTTTGAGATGAGTAAGTGCTCTGGTGAGTGTCAAAGAAAAACATTTGCCTTTATTTTTCTCAATCATCTGTTATCTTGTGCTAAGCGCTTTAAAACTGCTTCTTGTGGCAGATCAGGCAAATATCAAGGAGCACCGAGTCTAATGGGGAAGCTGGAATTCCTCCTAGGTTCCAGATGAGCCCAGCGTTGTAACTGTGCAGACACCAAACTACCCCAGCTCACGCGCCTCAAATATTCACCGCAATGAATGACTCTTCTCCACACACCCCAGAGACTCTGCCTACTAAACATTTGGCTCTACTACTACTGATACGGCAGTACTATGTTACCTGCCAGCTCTCCCTTCAAGGGATGCAAAGAGCAGCAGATACTGAGAAAGAACTACAAAACAGGTAAAGAAAACTGAAGAATAGTGTGCAAATATTTAACATGCTCTTCCCCAGCACTACCGCAATACACATAAATGTCCATGTGTTATGTAGAGGCGAGAGCTGGAGTAGCAGGAATAGAAAAGGAGAAGTGAAGATTTAAGGAAACCTGAAATTTAAGATAAACAATAGTACTGGCAACAAGTACAGCAGCTTCTTTTCTCCAGGTTGGCCTCAGGGCATTTCATTTTGGTGTCATTCATGCTCAAGGCCAGCCAGCCACAGGCCCCACATTGTAAAAATGTGTTCCCAAACCATCTATTTTCCCCTTGGTTCTTAACCGGGACACAAGAAAGGTTCCATTTAAAAATCATTTTATTATTAACATAATCTTCCCATTTAGCCAAGTGTGGGTCATGTATAAGGAATGTCGGTAAATATTCCATTTGAGGCTTCTTTTTTACATATTTCCATTGATAAATAAACTCTGAATTCACATAAAAAAGTTAAACTTAAATAACTAATATATCTTTTGTAACAGGCATACATTGGTAAAATATAAATATTCTTGTATTCAGCCTTTGCTCTAAATAGAGATAACAGTTAGCCACACACCACAGTTATTAACAACTAAAAATGAGAACTCAACTGATTTTCTGGCCTGGACTAAAACAGAGATGGAAACAGAAAAATTCACATTTTGACTTTGAGCCAAAAGAGGTGGAGAGGCAGAACAAGAACAGTTTTGTTAATGGACTTGTTAAAAATAGTCTGGTCAGCCACTGAATTGTAACTTTTTCTACACTTGGTAGTTGATTCCATTATAATTTTATGTAACACTCAAGTATCACTAACAAAATATGGCACATCATCCATGAACAATATAATGATGTTTTAAAACAACTACCAGGGCAAAAATGGAGGCGATATGAGCAGTTTGGTTCTGGCTAGCCATCTTGTCCTCTCAGTCTACCATCAATACATTGCATCATGTCACTGTTTTTTGCCACTTTCCTGCAAACAACCGGAGTTACCTGTAGCTCTAAAGTTTTTCAAAACTAACCAGTTCCCAGGCAGCCTGATACACTGGGTTTCCTCACCCAAAAGTCAGACCAAACTCAGTTGATCAAGACGCCCTCTCAAAGGACTCTAGGAATGATGGTGAAGGGCACCACGGGACTGCTAGCTTCAAGCTCCAGCGCCGTCAGGAAGCATTCAGTTGCGGCATCATCATTGCCTTGAGCCTGCAGCACCTCTCCCAGGCCATTCCAGACCTCATGGGCTGTGGAGTTCACCTGGACGGCATCTCTGAGAATCTTCTCTGCCAAGCTGAAGCGCCCGAGCTGGTGAAGTATCAGAGCCTGCAAGAAAACAAAGGAAAAGTGGTTGAGATTGGCCAGGAGGACTTTCCTGAAGCTCAAATGATAGGTCACGACTATGAAACACAGGCATAGGTAGCTCTTGGGTTCAAAGTGCTATAGACTATATAATATTGATTTCTTCTTTCAATGTGTGGAACGTGAAATGTGCTGGGACTAATATTGCACCAGTACTGTTTAAAGATCCAGCAGGCAGATATCTTCCTCAGAAGATTCCTAGACACAGATTCTTTGTCCTCCTCTGTGGGATGGGATCCAATTCAATGCCACACAATCCAAAAGGATGTCCAAACCCACTAGGATATGGGCTGAATGAGGCAGTGGAAATCTCTACCCATCATATTCAGCTACGTTACTGTCCCAGAAAAGTCACAGAATGACCCAGTAAAAGAGCTTTAGTCTGGGATGATTACAATCCTAATGATGTAATGTATTTTTACTTTGTGATTCTGTATTAGAAAATGCATACAACCCTCAAATCTTTGTTTTCCACAGAGCTGTCCTGATTACCTGCTTAGAGATTCCTGTGACTTCTTTCCTCCCAGTCCCCACTCCTTGGACCATGATTTCTTTTGTTTCTCTTACATCTCTTCCTCGAGCCCTTATCAATCCAAGTGCCAATGATTAGAAAGTCCTGAAATTCTATGCAACCCCTGAATTATCCACCATACATTTCTGAAATTCTGCCCACCAGGCGGAGTTCCCGCATGGGCAGATGGCTAACTCCATCCTACAGAGCAACGGAGCAGCCCATCCTCTGTAGAACAATACACAGAGCGCTGCATAGCCTTAGCAAATAAATAAATAAATGCAATAAGGGCTAATTTCTGATGGCCTAGCAGATGTTGTCACATAAAGGTGCTAGAGGGCTTTTCTGGCTTTGGATTTTTTTTGAGCTGTCAAGTGAGTCAGTGTTTCCAGAGTGAGTGAACAGTACTTCCAATCCAAAAATCAGATAATTTTCAGGGTCAGTGTTTTCTCCCTGCAAGAAAAGTGATTGTCAATGACTGGTAGGTATCAGATGCACAACTTCAATAAATGAAGCAAGGAGATGAAATATAAAAAGGTGGTTTGCCTGCATGCACATAACCTCAGTGAAATTAAAATGTTCTTCATTTTTGAGACAAGATTCTCTAACTAACTTTAAAAAATAGTCCTTTTTTGGTGCAGATTTGTATATTTCATGCTAATTAAACATGTGAGTTCTTAGAATATTGGTAGCATTTTTTTTCACAAATATGCTGGGCTATTTTCCCCTCTTGCTAAGCATACAAGCTGTTCTTCAAGACCAAAGGAAACAACCAAATTTTGCAGATATAAGCCTGTTGATGGCAACAGAAACACATGATGTCACATCTGCCCTCTTCTGTATGGAAAAAAAGAGTAGCTGAGATTTTTCAGGTGATAGAATTAGAGTAAATACTAGCTATTTGCCTGCTGTTACACTTCTCTAAGAATATAAGCTATTTAGCACTCGTGAAGGAACCACTGTTGAATGGGCAATCTGGCTGCATCCTGTGCCCTCATGTTTTGGGGGCACAGCTTTTTAGAGGGAGTCCCAAAATTCAGTCTTTCACTGGTGTCTCAGGCTGGGATGGTATGTAGGCTCATGCCTGGGGAAGCAGCACCGGAACAATGTGCTTTGCTTCCAAAGAACCAGTGGAGAGAAAAGTACGACTCACTTAATGCAGAGTGACATTTGGTCACTTATAGCTGTGGGCTGAGCTCGAACAAGTGATCTAGGGAAAGCAGACATAATACCCTCTGATTCATTAACTCTCTCAGAATGATGGTCAGATGTCATATATCATGAGTGTCCAGTTTGTAGATCTCCTTCCAGGATGACTTCATTAAAATTCTGAGGCACAGAACCTTCCAAATTGTTTGCGGTCCTTCCCTGACTTTGCTCTATTAAGCACTGCGCTACAGACCACAGGGAGAAGGAGCAGGTGTGTCCATCACACAGCAACGTCCTTTGGTGACTTCACACCACCACCCATGTCAGAAAACTCACTTCCAGCATATGCTTACTCTCTGTACCCAAAACTTCAGGGGAAAAAAACCACCACCCTAAAACCTGAAAGCACTAGAACAAAATAAACCCTAACAGAGGTTTCACACAGAGGACCAATAATTTGTGACATTTGCTTCTAACACAGTTATAAAAGCTTCTAGTATGTTTGGGCTTCTTTATTTCCCACTCGGTCCCCATGTGTTGCCTGGTCTAGTCGAGAGGTGGCGTCCCTGCCCACAATGGGGAGGTTGGACTAGATGATCTCTAAGGTCCCTTCTAGCCTAGGCCATTCTATGATTCTATGATTCTATGATTTTGCAGCAAACTGCATATTTTGCTTATTACTTTCTCCATGTTTGGTTTGCTGAGAATTTTGGGGTTCTTTTGGTTGTTGGGTTTTGTTTGTTTGGGTTTTTTTGTTGTTGTTTTTTTTCTCCTTAAGTGTATTAAAGCTTCCAGCTTCTGTTTGTTCAGGATGTCTTTATGTTGTAAACTCTCTAAGCAAATCTTATTTTACTTGTAGCCAGTTCTGTACTGTAGAGGTTGATTTTGTAACTCCAAAAGAAAACTCTAATTAGAAATGGCACAGGCAGAAAGTGAAGGGAATCTCTGAAGAAACAAAGAGACTTTTCTGTGCCATCATCACAAGAAATAAAAGCAGCGCTTCATGTCTCCGATTCATTGATATTTATACCAGTCACTTTGAATAATCAACAGTACTCAAAGATTTGTGGAGTTCAGATGCTCTCTGCTCAAGGAAAGGTCAACAGCCCTTTACAGTGCCCAGGACACCATCAGGGCTCAGAGCTGGAAGTAACGGGGACTTTTCAAGCTCAAGAACCTACAGAGGCTGTCTTTCTAAAAAAAGAGTATTACTGTGCCCTGCCTGTGACAGGGAGGTACTGTAGTTACTACAAACTAGGTTCTACACAAAAAGGTTTTACACAAGCGTCACATCACAACAGAACAAAACCCCCCAGGGATTAATAAAAAGGGTGAAAAAGTACTTCAAACTGTCTTTTCTGCTGCAGCTTATTTTCAAGATTTTACTGATCCCTCATCCAGTCTGGAGTCAGAAAATTTCCCTCTGATGGGTCAATGATTTTACATGTGTTTTGTCCCTTGGTCATCACCCTTGCACATAATTTTAATTGCCCCACATACAAAACTGCTATTCTTTGCTTATTTCACCAAAGCATCTGTCCAAAGATTGTTTTGTAACACTCAGGCAAACAGGGCCTAATCCCTGACTGAAGGATCTTGGCACTGTTGTCAAAACAGAAGTAATTTGTTATGTATTACTCAATATATCCTAGGTACATACACAAATACAGCCCAGAAAACATCTACTGAGCCAAACAGACAGCCGTATCTTAATGTACCATCCAAAACATTTGGCTGAATAAGCTTCACTTATACTTATCTTGCATTTTTTAAGGACTGAGGATTGTACCTTCTGGATTTTGGATACTGTCTTGGGACTCATCACATCTAGAGTTGTAATTAATGGCAGATTACAAGAATTATGGGAGTGTTGATATAAGTAGGTAAGAAAAAGTTGAGAAGATACAGTACAGAAAGCAACAGGCTGATCTCGAGAACTAAGATAACCGAAATATGGCAAAAGTCAGTAAAACAAAGTGGAAAATAACAAAACAGTAACACAGGAGTTCTGCAGCATGGTGGAAGCCTGTTAACTAAGTGGCTTGGGAGAAGGACTTGGATAGATCAGCAGCTACAGGATGAGAGCACAAAAAGGTGTAAGTGTGAAAGAGGGAAACTCAAGTGACATCAACAGAGGTTTCCAGCAGAGAGAGAGACGAGAGAGACCTCAGCAGCTGTGCCTTACACAGCTATAGTAGGGCCACCTCTGGCACCAAGTGTAGTCTCCCCTATTCAACAGAGCTCATTCTAACTGCAACAGACACAGAAAACAACTATTGAGATGATCAATAAAAATCTTAATTTATGAGACTAACAGACTTGGTTTGTTTAACCTAGCAAATCAAAAGCTGAGAGAAGATGAAGTTACTCGCTATAAAAAACAGTAGAGAACAGAACAGAGAAAAACTATTTTCGTCAGAGAATAACGTTGGCACAAGAATACAAGTGTATAAATTGGCTGTCAGTAAGTTTACCAAAAAAAAAAAAAGGTGAACAGTTCCTGGCAATTGGAGCACAGAGATTTTGGAACAGCCTTCCACTTGCAGTACCAGGGTGCAAAGCAGTGTCCTACAGGAAGAGCCTGCATGTCCTGATGCTTACGAGACTTGTCTAGAGAGCCCAGGGGGCTTCCCCTGCTGCTGTTCCAGTATCTGGCTCTCCCTCAGCTGCACTCACAGGAAAGGGAGTGGTTACATTTTCATGTCTATGTAATATTATTACTTGATGTTTGTGTTGTAAGAACAATAATCTCTTGACTCCTTGAGTTACACTGAAGAAGCAGGTGCAGAGAAATGTCCAACAAATGAAAACAAAGATTAAATGCTTTTTATGGTAGTAGCCAGCTTATTTCTGAAAGAAGAAAACTAGTACGACAGAAGTAACAGGTTCTGAAATCTTCAAATCCCTGAGGTTTTTTTTTAAAAAAACCCCAGCCAAACAACAAGCCTCATGCCATACTCACAGTCTTCTGGGCACAGAAAGATGCATAATGGAATTTTCAAATGCATTTAAGACAAAATGTTTAATCAGCATTCACTTCAACAGGACCTAAATCCTTCCACCATCCAGGTGACTTTCAATATGTCATTACACATCTATCTGCATCCTAGATAAACAAGATAGCTTTAAAATTTGGTCTGTGGGGATGCCACAACAAAAACAATAATTACATTTAATACCTTCTTCAATGTCAAAATTATGTTTTGATATATACTGGACATGCCCAAATAGTATTTCATCGTAGTTATTTTTCCCCCCTGCAGTTCAGCATATTAAGGTTATTTTTCATTAGCTAAATGTAAATATTTTTAGAAAGGAAAACATTGAACTGAATTCTAATTTCCAAATGCAGCTTTACACAGTCTCCAAGTAAAGCCTTCAGTTAGCAAATGCATCATTATTTATTAATAAAATATCATCCTTCATAATCTGATCAACACGATACAATGAGCAATTGCTTAAATAAGCATGTAGTGTAGTCTTCACTGTTAAGGTATCTCTTTTTTTTTTTTCTTTTGGCAAACAGGCTTTCCTTCTTTGCAAATGAGCCTGTCATAATGATTAACCAAACAGTCAATGGAAAACACACATCTAGTAAAATAAACACAAAACAGAAATGGAAAATTATTTTTAAAATCTACTCTCTGATTCTGAGTCTGAAAACTAGCCATTTAGAGGAGTTTAATAAAGGAACTTTTTTAGTTGCTTTTAAGCAAATAAGAAGCTAGCATTCAAATTTTTTCCACTGAAAATTTTTAAAATTTTAATTTTTAAAAATTAAAGCCATAGTTATCACCCATCATATGCCTCGCCAAACTAGAGCTTTATCATAAAGTGCTAAACAAGATTTGCAATAACCACAAAACAAAAACAAAACCAAAAAAGGTTAAAAGGTAAAAAGGTTTCTTCAATGTGACTAAAAATTTCTGCTCAAGAGAGCTGGAGGGTTTTTTAAGGCTTAACCACCTGACTACTTCTCCACTCCTCTTGGAAAATAAACAGTTCTCAATGTCAACAGAAGCGCCTCTTGAGAGAGGAACAATTTCACTTTAAGAAACTTGTACACTATAGGTGGGAGATGTTCTCAAAAACAGTGAAATTAATTTCAAAGCGGAAAAAATATAATGGGAAATTTGGCCATGAGTCCATTTGCACTTTTGCCTTCTTCAGAGAGGATGCTGAATGCTCAGCACTGAACTCCTCATAAGACTACAAAGAACGAGACCAATAACTGGGAGAAACAGAGAGTACAAGAAAAAGAATCTGGCCAACCTAGAGGGCAAACAGTGCCAGAGACGCTCACCATATTTAAGAATTGCACCCTGCTGTCCTGCAAGACTCAACTACAGAGATTTGAGTTCTATCAGATAATATATTACCAACTTTTTCCCAGTAGGTCTATTACATGACTTGTTTGCTGAAGAGCTTTTAAATTTGTGTGATAGAGACCTTATTTAATTAAACAATATCCCTCAGAGCTAAAAGGTTCCCTTGAAAAAACAACAGTAAAAGCATATGAAAATAAAAAATGGACTAATTTTGTTTTTACAATGAGAGCAGGGAAACAGAAGAACAGTGGAAATACTAGTTGCCTGGTTTGCTGACGACCTGCTGAAGCCTAATAAGCTGGCAGGTGCAAATCTATAATCAGATGTAGAGCTACACAGATTGGTTTTTTGAATTATTTTTTCTAAAGTCACAATAAAAGGTCTGAAGAACTCACTACATCCAACTCCCCAGTAATCTTCTCAGTTCATTGTTTTATTTTTTCTAACTTCCAGCCTGCCTAAGAAGGAATCAACTTACAACCATGGTATGGAGAAAAACATGACAGAAACACCCCATCTTATCTAAGAAACTTTAAAATCAGGGATTATGACCGTAAAGAGTTACAAAACTTCAGATGCAATGTATGCATTGCAAATTCATATGCACTGTAATTTTAGCATCACAGAACTGCCCCTTGTTACATGCTGCTTTTTCAGCCTATTTTGCATGTGTTAAGGTGGCTGCTATTTTCAAACAAATCTATCAAACTTGAAGGTTTACCAGAGACTTGACAGTGTTATGCTATAATAATGAAACAGAAGAAGTGTTAGAGAGGCAAAATGAGAAGAATCTGTCATGATATATGGAGAGATAAGTGAAATTCTGCAGCTGATACTTCCCATCCTCTCTGATAAAAATACACATTTTAAATGTATTCTATAATCACTATTTTACACCTATGTAGAGTGAAACAGCATATTATTTATATATTATGCTCTCCTGTTTTCCTTTTAGCTGATGAATTTTCGCTGAAACACGTCTAATGGTATTATGACTTTGCACAAGAAATCATTTAACTTCTTTTGAAGGCATATACCAAGAACAATTGTATGTTTAGTCATTGTACGTAACTATTTTCTGCAAGTGCAAAAACACTGTGGCATGGTGCATCACTTTGAAAGAAACTATTCCATTAGAAAAACAATCAATAAACATAGTTCTGCATCTGGACACAGATGCATTTGAATAAGGGATTTTGAAGGCTGCTCATATTATAAGGTTTAAAACCAACTGGATTGACCACCAACACTTACAAGTAAAGATAATCCATAAAATAAATAGGAGGCACTTTTTTAAATTGGAAAATAAACTGCAACATATATGTAATTTGTTTCTAAAATGCAGAATACAAAACAACTTATCTCATTTTCTCTAATAATTCAATTCTTTTGAATAATAAAAAGTATGCTCAAACTAAAACTTCCAGGCAGCTCAGTATGGATTTATTTTTTTTCAAATGAGGACAATCAGCTAATAATACCACTGCTGATCACTCATCAAACCAACCCAAAGCAACTGATGAAAAAATATGAACCTGTGCCTGCAGCCAACCCTGTTGTACACTGCCTATCTCAAACCATAGCCTGTGCTACGTGTCCCTTCCTGCCCTGTCCCCCTCACTTGCCTCCCTCAATCCCCAGCACACCCAGAAACTGAGCTGTGGGCTGGTGTCACCGCTGAAGCAAGGTGCCAAACCCAGTTTGTTATTTCTTTACCCTTCCCCCAATGCTAACATACCCCCCAAGGTATCCGATTGCTTCCGTGGCTGCAAAACACTGGTTGCTAGGAGAAAACAGACTGCTTGGCAACAGATTTTTAAAACAACAACTTTGCCTTTGTTACTCACTGAACTTGACATTGTCAGCATGAAATAAGGAACATGCGTGGTTGTTAGTGCATCTGTGTATTTATAACCCTCTTGAAAAGGACTGACCCCTTCCAACAGGGATGTGCTTGCCTTTTAGTTCCTTACTGTTCACAGCCGATAATGCAGAAAGGTTCAAAACCAAAGTCTGTTTTTTAAAATTGCTGATCATAGCCTTCCACCAAGATGGAAAATCTTGGAGGACTTCTTTTCCTGTTACGGCAACATGATCTTGCAATAGTCTGCTGTAATTCTGATTCATGCTTTATGTGAACATCCTATCAGCTTATAGCAACACAGCATGACTACCACACTCTATTGTGACAACTGATTTGACTATAGCAAACACACTGGAAACAAATAAAACACCTTACTGACAATGTGGAACAGCTAGTGACTTCAGAGATCACCTAATTTTTAATGTCCGCCTGAAAATTGTACTGAGTGTCTTATTTCATACGTTGTAGCTACAAACACAGTAATACCACAGTGATTCTCCCATTCAGATGGCTACAGCTCTGCTAAGTACTGCTTCACCACTGGCATCAGGGAATAATTAAGTACAACCTCAGTCCTCAGATTACGGCCAGTCCTGAATTTGGAGCACTTGTCAGCTGGTGCAAACATGTTATGTTTCCTCCCAGCTGGGAGGCAACACCATGAGGTGACACTTGAAGTGTAGGCGACTTGTTTCTCGATGATCTCCTTCCACCCAGCTCAGTAGCACTGGATCTTCCCTCCCCCTCAGCACCGTGTCCACAGTGTCTTCTCAGCCACATCAGTGTCTTCTCAGCTTTCTCACAAACGAGAAGAGCATTTCCCAGGTACGCAGCATCCTTCAATACATACTTCAGCCATGAAAACTAGTGTTGGAGATCACAGCTACAGACAGTGCTGTTTATGAAATGGGCCCTAGTAACCTCCTTATTTCAATATATTCTTATGTATTGGCATTCATACAGTCATCTCTTTTCCCCTATGTAGACCATTTTAGAGTTATAAGCGCATGACCTAAATACAGTATATTCACTACTGAAATCCTACCATTGATTCAGTCTAATCTGTGGCTGTATTTCAGCATCACCTGGTTTCAAAAGCAAGGCTAAGTTTACAACTTCACCATTGTTTTACCCACTGAGACTCTTAGATACCGTCTGTTACTGATGCCATTATTTTCCCAGTTTTGAGTCAAAGGGACAGAAGTAGAGAAAAATGGATTTCTATTATTCCAGACTTAGGACTAACATAAAAGTGCTTTCACTATCCGAAAGAGGAAAAAAAAACCCCAAAAATCCTCCAAAAATGATACAAGTCCAGAACAAGCTAAAGAAACAAAAAACCTCAGACCAAGATTCTTGAAACAAGGAGCCTCAAAGGCAGTCCACTGAGCCAATATTCAAGCATTTGAGCTAAAGCTGGACTTTCCACAGGAACCGAGGATAGTGAGAATTCAGCATTCTCACTCCACTCCTTAAAGACTAAATGTCAATTTAGTACATCTGAAGGTTCTTTGTTTTGAAAGCTCGTGTTCCATGGTAAATTATCATGTTCTTCTGTCCACTCAACCTCTGATAGAACAAAAGAATAAATAACAAGAAATAGGAAGCGATGACTTTTTAAGAAGCTGTTTTTCATTAATGACAGGTTTCCTATAAAACCACAGTGAACGTACTTGGTGGTATGTGGCTTCTGAAAACAGTAATTAGAAAAATTGATCAATGTTCTCATGAGAAATCAGACTGAAATTAGGGGAATAACTTGTGTATCAAAGAAAAATCAGAGCTGCAGATCTAGTGCTATGTTCTGTGGTTAAAATTTATAATTAATAGAGCTGTCAGAGTTCAAATCGAGTACTTTGGAGACCTTCAGCTAGATTGTCACTATACTGGAAGGTAGCACTTGTAGTCCATATTTGTGCACACTTGATACTGCAAAAACTAGCACTTACTTCTGAACTTTGGAGACTATGGAAAAAGAATCAGAAGTGAATGACAGATACTCTTCTGAAGTATTTTTGCATTTATGCACGTGCATTTCTCTCAAATATTCCGACAAATGCTGTATTAAGTAATGAGAGTCAGACCTGCAGTGTAAGATAAAAGATGACCAGTCCTTTCATTACTAAAATAAAACAGAAATTCAAAGAGTAAAGCACATTATTCATATTTTTATTCTGATTGCCCTAAGCCAAAGACACTTTTGCGTATAGAAGTACGTACATACCTATGTTATAGCCATGGCTAATGTCACTGTTTCAAAAGTGTTATGACTGGTATTGCAGTAACCTCTAAGAAAAAGAGGTTATTTTTAATATAGCATTAATAAATATATTTTTTATAGCATCCCTAGGAAACAGAGCATTTCCGCCCCCTCAAAGCAGATGTGAGCTGCCATCTGCTCCTCAGGCTCAACACCCTGACGCACTACAACGGGAAGAGTCAACTTCATGGCAGTTTGCAAAAACCTCTCGGCGTGAGAGGGAATGGACCCCCCTTCTCCCCCCCCAAGATTTCATTTTTAAATGAAAGGCAGAAGCTGTAGGTAGACTGCTAACTTGTCAGTCTGACAGGACAACTGCCAGCAGATCCATCTTTAAGGGGAGGCTATTTTCAGTGTGACGGGACGGCATACACCCTCCCATCTGTGCACCATCAGGCAGAGATCAGAAGAGCCAAACTCTAACCATTGGCTAAGAAATGGCTTTTAGCACTTTCAGAAAAACACAACACAACAGTCCTTTATATACTGATTTATGCTTCACAAAATCTTAGGAAGTTGGATATACTGAAAACTAAAGGAAAAAAGCTTTGGTCATTTAAAGAGAGAAACCTGGACTTCAGTATTTTGGAAAGAAAACAACATTAAAAATATTTTTTTTAAAAAATAACATAAACGCACCTCAACAAATCAGTTTTTGTTAATACTGATCTGAAAACATATAAATATAACGGAAGCATCACCTATTTTTCATAATTCAGCTCCATATAAGCCTATCAGGTTTTGTCACAACTATCTTTATGTGGCTCATTGTTATTTTTTTTGCATAAACCTTGCCAAAATGAGGTATTTTCAGTTAATTAACATCAGATCAGAAGAGCCCTCTTAGTTCATGCATTTTGCTACTCTGCTGTAGTAGACAACCCTGGCACAGGACTTCTTCCTCCGTAGTGTTTAGACCATACGTGCTAGAAATCCCTGGAGGGAAGCCCCAAGTGAAACATATGCTTGAGGGTACACTTGTCCTGTTGGCCAGCCTCGACTGCTTTCACTGGGCATGGCTGTCTGTATTTTAGGGACATGAAGCAACCAGTGGAGCATGAACTTCACCATCTTCCATAAAGAAAGGGGAAATCTGAAAGCTTACAAAATTAATGGTCAGAACACTGTTAACAAGATAATGACGTCAATAACTGGGATAACACGACGTCTCCTGTTGGGCTTGGCCAGCTTATGAACAATGATGCTGTAGCTCTTGTAAACAAAAGGAGATGTAGCTCAGATCAGCTAGTACCCCCAGCCCTTTATCCTCCCCAGTCATTTCCACGTTCAGTCTCACTCTCACATTTTGTATTCATGAAAGTTACTGTATTTCCTTTTTTCCTGAATAGTCTCCAAGTCTTGCTTTTAATCAAACTGATGCATTTCACCTGCAACTGCTCATTCCAAGTAGACATAGTATATTAACAATCCTACAATCTTTTGTTAACTTAGGTTTCACTAAATACGACTGGACGAATAATTTGTTATTTCATCCACTAGTTCTTCCAGAATTCTGGTCAAATCCTCCAAACTCTTCCACCAGCAAGTATTTGCCACTGTTTCCGTACTTTCTTTTCCAGTACTAATTTTACTTTTGCCACTCACATTCATGTTAAAGATTGAGGCAAAACACGAGTTTATTGTGGTTATGGACTGCTTATAAATGGTTCTCCATCACTGCACTGATTGACACAACATGTTAAATCATATGCTGTGGTTGGTTTATGGCTCTTGAAATCCATTTTCCAAGCTGTACAATAAATTAGTGCACACGGTTGGAATCTGCAGAGAAAGTAATTCCAAATGTAGTTTCTCCCCAAGTCCTTTCCTTTGGTCTACTATTGTCAGCTGACAGGCAGCTGAAATAGAATTGAATCCTGCTTCCCTGAGTGTCAGAATGTTGTCCATTTGAGTCACTTTTCTAGTTCACTGGAGCACAGTTGGCAGGAAGAACACAAGAATGGCAGAAGAGGCACTCCCCCCCACAAAGCTAGGATTTGATCAGAATAATCAAACCGGGAAGTAAATGCTCACCGAGTGGAGAGCTGAAATGCAGAGTGGCAGCTTCCCCTTTCAAGGATAAGAACTACAGCAACAGTGTGGGTTTGGTGGGGAAGGTGGGAATTCTGGAACTTAAGGCAGCCACTGAGTGTGGGGTGAGATACAAACATTTCCTACCAGTTACTGCGTCAAACATCCATGGATTTTATCTTCAGCAAAAATGTCCAGATACAAATGTTACATTAAACTGAATGTAATGCACATGGCAGAAAGACTGCACCTACTAATAAAACTTCCTCTGATTTTAGGAAGCTCAGGTTTTGATTCTGCAGCAAATGAGATGACTTTAGATACCCAGGCTTAAGCTACATCCTTTACTTTCAACAGAGATCACCAGCTGCTCACACTATCACATCAAAATTTTCAAAGAAATTAAGTTTAATGTGTCAATTACTTTAAAAGATCTGACAGCGTTTCATACTGGTTTAGACTTTATATCAAGAACAGTTATTTCAGGCAACTGTAACCTACCAACTTCTGGCTAGGCTTCCAATTAACATGACAAAGCATCATCACAGACTGCATTTGTGTCATAGCATTTCATAGCCCTCTGGTAAGTCTTTGGGTCTGTGACCCTCATAATACCATCTGTTCCGATGCCATTGTGGCTATCGCTTTTTCAAACGGTCACAGATTAAAAACCAGACAGAATCCCAAAGAAGCTATTGTCAGCTGTCAGGACAAGTTGTAACAAGGACCATGAAAAAATTGGAAACTGAAATGGGCCTGCAGCTGATAGTGGTTCATTTGCTCATCTTTTGAACATTTGTAACCACTTGACAACATCTACCTTAACTTATTACTTGCCCCCATTTAGAAGATAAAGGGTGTTGTTTTTAAATGAGAGAGTAGATCTGTAAAACTATGTCTTTATCTTAAATTACTTATTTTAAGGTATCAAAACCCACTTACCAGCCCACAAATTTTAATTTAAAAAACAAGGCAAAAGCTCTCTTTTAGTAGGTCAAATCATCTCTGAGAGAAGGCAAATATTTTTCCGAAGTGCTACCTAACACATCCTCTGTCTGTGCTGATTTAGAGCTCTGAACACAGTTTTACATTGTGTATTGTACAGAAGAAATTATGAATCTGCATGATTTTTTATATTTTTTTTAATTTTTATTTCCATAGAATCACAGAATCACAGAATGTTCGGGGTTGGAAGGGACCTCTGAAGATCATCTAGTCTAACCTTCATCCCAGCATACCTAACCACTACACCATAGCCTCAAGTGCTAGATCTACTTTTTTTTTAAACACCTCCAGGGTTGGTGACTCCACCACCTCCCTGGGCAGCCTGTTCCAGTGCCTCACCACTCGTTCAGTAAAGAACTTCCCCCGAATATCCAATCTAAACTTACCCTGATGCAACTTGAGGCCATTTCCCCATGTCCTGTCATTAGTAATTAGAGAGAAGAGACCAGCACCAGCCTCACTACAGCCTCCTTTTAGGTAGTTGTAGAGGGCCCTTTACTGATAACGTCTTTGTAACACTCACAATTCACTTTTCATCTAAATATGTTATAGAAGCAAGTCATATAGCTAACTAACCTAATGTAGCAGAATACAATATGTTATGTTCTGGAATAATTTTAAAAAGTTAACTTTTAACAGCTATCTCCACATGCGCTGACTATAATGAAGCCTGGTTTGGCTTTCTCCTGACTGAGTCTTACATCCCTGCAGCAGAGAATTTACGAACACTCACTCTCCCATGTACTTGCTGATATCTAATAAAATTTTGAAGCCATTTAAGAGCCTCAGTAACTTTTCCTCCTTCCTCTACTTTTGTAATAATTGAATATGCCTCGGGTTTTTTTGCCTATAAATGAAACATTCATAACTTCGCTTATGAGGTTTAATTCCTTGGATATGAGGGAAGCATGTAAAAACTTTGAGATTTTTCATCGAGGTATTTAAAAAACCCCTTGAAATAATCAAATGTCTGCATCCTAACAGGCCTACTAAACCACACTATAGTATTCCAGTGTTTTGGGTAGTGTCCCTCCTCACAGTGCTTAGGCTTTTAACAGCATGAACAATGTCTGTGTTTCCATATTTCTTTTCTGCCAAGTAAGTCCTTTGCTAATAAATTAGTTCATCTGAGCACTACCAAAAGACTGAAGATTTCTTCCAGGTCAAATGCCTCATATGAAGACACATGGCTCCATTTTAACACCTCAATGTTCTGCTAATACTTCTTCCTTCAGTTCTATGGCAGTTATGAAGAAAGAGAAGGTTGTTTTCTAAAAGCAACTTTAAATTCACTGTAAGGGCTATTTCTTGAAAGCCAGCTTCCTTGAAGCACCACAATAGCATCTGTTATAATGCAGGATTTCCCACAGATTTGTATGAAAAAGCCACACACGTATAAACTACGGACACGTTGCACTGTTATGTACAGAGCTTTTTTTAGTTTTCCAAGACTTTGACAAGCGCATCTTAGTACAAAACTGCATTCAGCCTCAACATCTGGACAATGCTAAATGTTTACAATTATGACGAACTTCAAGGTATTAAACTGCCCTCTTGTTTACCTCCCACTAATCACAGAGTGGGAGCACAGAGTTATGTTTTGTCATGTCTTACCAAACTGACCTCCTTCCGCAGAAGATCTTACCCCTCTTCAGGAAAAAGCTAGCCTACGAAGTCTTATTCAAAGCTACATTTACTGCATGTAATGGTAATTACATGAGCACACAAACAACAACAGCAAAAGGAAATTTATGACATTAGATCTCCAAACCTGTCTGGTGCTACACATGAGTAAATATACGTGCTCACCAATTCACGTTAGCGGCTATAGCATCTTCCACCTTCCTGCAAGGACATAAAGCGAGACGTAGTTCTTTTTTGTTCAAACCCAGGCAGGAGTCTGATTTGTAGGACACGAGGATGCATCAAAGCATAGACCTCAACAGAACATCTCAGAAGAACCATCAACCCATTATAATGAAAGCCGCAATCCTTTTTCCCTCAGATCTCTGTATCCACAGATTTCATATTTAGTGCTGTTTCAAACTTAGCTTTTCCTGAATTTTGAACTTTCTCTTGAGTAATACCATAAGTAAGTAGTTCAGCCTTATTACCTATAAAAGTACATTACTAAAACAATGCTAAGTTTAACTAAGCTCTCAAAACTAGATCAACAAAGATATAGATGCCACAGAAACTACTGAAATAGTCTGCAATCCCAACAGCTTCTCCTTCACCAACCATCTCAGCAGCAATGACTTGGGAACTATTATATTCATCGAGCAAATCCAAGACAACATTGACAAAATCTTCCAGAAAGGAAGACAGTTAGGGAAAAGAGACATGTAGGCAAATGAACAGATTTACTATTTAAAAGTATTGAAAGTTCTGCAGTGAATTTGAGACAAGGGCCTCATTTTACTTGGCCAAGCTGAAATGGCTGTCGAGGAGTTGCCACATATCCCTTCGCTTAAAGCGCAGGCAAAGGCAAAAACTATCAAAAATGTAATTTTCACTTATAAATGATAGAGTTGTTTTAATCATCTACACTTTAATAGAAGGTCCATCAGTGATGGCACTACATTTAAATATCATAAGGGAAAATCCTCCTAATGTCTGTCAATTATTTTCACATCAAGACCCACAAAAGGCACCCTGCAGGCTCCCTTCAGCAGGCAGGGGGAATATTGATGCTGCTGCCCTAACAAGATTGACTGATTCACTGGAGATCCCTGTGGGGAAAGTATTTTCTTCAGAGTGCAAAAGCAGTGGAAAGAATAAGCACAGGAATTAAATGCAAGTCCCACAAATGTGATACTCAGAATGAGAAGACACAAGGTTTGTATTGCATTTAAAGCTTGGTAAGTCGCAGCATCCATTCCTCAGTTTCCCCATTTCTTGTGCGGGAATAAATAATACATACTTCTGGGCAAAATGTATTTGAAACTTAACATGTTAACCACTCAAAGTTGTTATGAAAACAAATACTATAACCTTTTTCAAATATCTAGACTTTTGATTTACACAGTCTTTGTCTTACTATCTGCCATACAAACTGACTGAGTTGTCACGCTACCTGCAACTGCTCAACTTAGCCAGTTACTTTTTATTCCTCTAAACTTGCTCAGATGCTTAAATATTCATGCTTAAAAATATAAAGTGCTGAAACTAAAAATGCAGCTATACAACCACACATCAAATACTGAATTTAAGATTTAGATCAGCCATTCGTTCAATGTAAAAAATTATAGTGAGGAGGTAAAAAATCCCTATAACTAATAGTACTGTTTTTTTTCAAATGCCAAAAGTTGCTTCCAAAGAACTGTTAACAAAATGCACAGACTAGATTCGTACATATGTGATTAACTGTTGAAACTAAAAAGCTCTCATCTTTTTGCTCTCTATAAAGTCCATACATATTAATACCAGAATTAAAAAGGTGCACATCAACACTGTGCTGCAGATTTAAAAAGTGATGAAAGCCCCAAACAGTTTTCTGTTTTCAAGTTTAGCATTACTAAGTCCCACTCATGGTGTATTTTTCCACTCATATCAGTTTAGCTTAGTATGACAGAACTGGCATTAAAAGCATTAACAATTCTAAATCTGCATCCACGGTTTCATGTAGAGTGACTTGGGTTAAACACACAGTGCGTGCGTTTACTTGTAGACAGCTGAGTACCAGGAAGAGTCTAATTCTAGAAAACACTGATCCTCCTGCTTTTACACATAGACAACTGGCTCGAGCAAACTGTACAACGTAGCCTCTGATGCAGGTGTACCCAGTATCCAGGTTAAACGTGACCAGTGCTGGCTTCAGTGAGCCAGCAGTGCTGACCAGACTTTTCAATCACTACCCAATTAAGTCACCACAAATTGAAACTCAAGCCATTGTTTCGTAACACCAAACATACAGCATCAATACCAGTTTACCAAGACGCTGGCTTGTAACTTGAGTGTTGATGTTAATATTACATCACATCATAGCAACGGGGATAAAAGATCCTTTATGCTCAGCTGAAAATTAGATTAAAAAAGCACCTAGACTTTCAAAGTAAAAGTAAAGGAATTTTCTTTTCCAAGTCAATGTAAAACCAAAACTAGAGAGATCCAGATAATCGAGTTCTATGAACTGGACTATGTCCAACCTAGAAAAGAACAGTAAAGAAAAAGAAATCAAAGACTAACTAGCAAATTAATAGTGGAGGCATTTTTACGAACAAAAAGCAGTATACTTTTTGTACTTCAGAAAGAAAATTATTATTTCAGTTTTCTTAAATCACATAAAAAGCCTTAGAACAAATGTTGAAGAAAGGAATGGTTAGGAGAACAATAATAGGGAAAAGTAGAAAAAAACACAGTATGTTTTTATCACTTGTGAGACACTAAGCTATTCTGTACAGTATTTGAATACACAGATTCATCCCAAGGAGGGGAGGGAGGGGAAAAAAAAAAGTTGCAGAACAAATTTGTTTGGATTTCAGTAAAGTTTCAATATAGCTGGATACAGGAAAACAAATCAAACTAGAGATGACACAGAGCAGCACAAGAATACAAAAACAAACTAAGAACTAATTTCCACTATCCCATCCATCCAATAGTGATAAATGATGGTGAGCAGACTTCAAGGTTTGGTTGCAGTCTCTAGCTTAGTTTAATTTATTGTCTTAGCACATAGGTACCGAGTAGCAAAAAAATTTGATTGCAATGAAGTTACAGCACAGAAGCAGGTCACACAAAGGCTTTTAGTAAAGAGCTCCTGCAGTTCACTGCTTTGGCCACAACGGTTTTACTTAGAAGATCATTGTCATCTCCTATTCCCTAATTTAGTTACAGACAGCAGCCAGTTTTTTCTCAGAGAAAACACTGGCCCTTTTTTAGTGAGATGCAGTATACAAGGTGGCCAACAGCATATCTCCTCTCTCCTACTGATAAATCAAGAGATAGCAGCTTTCTGAAGAATGGTAGCTTTGCAAGACTTTCTTCATGTCGTTTCTTGTTACTCCTTGAAAAAACACACTCTAATACGAAGTATAATGAAAAAAATAACCATCAAACCTTAGAAAGGAACACAGTTTTCAGAGTCGGACAAAAAAATACTTTGGATTTTCCCATAAGTTAAAGCTCACTGAAATAACTGATTTTTCTATTAGCTTGATCACCTAGATTTAAAAGATATCTGGAAGAAAAATAGCCTGCTATTAGTCCTAAAGGCCAATTCTTTAACTTCATCTCAAACCAGTTAGCTACCAGACAACACAGTCTATATTTAAAGAAAACTAATCTTGGAGAAATTATACTATGCTCTTCATACATAGCAAGTTGGCTGAAACTGCAGACTCATGAGCAGGGGAAGAACTGCTCAGTACAATACTGGCTAGCAGGGAAGTAAAGCTTCAGTAAATGGGAGAGAGGCCTTCAAATAAAATTTAAAATGTGATGAGTTAGAGAGATAGAGAGACATAAAAAGACTGTTCCAGACTGGGGATTTGCAGAAAAACCTCTGTAACAGACTAGAGAACTTATCTGGGGAATGCAGCCGTTTGACATAACCCTAGCAAAAGTAAGCATTAAAATCATTTCCTGAGGGACAGTGGCCTCCCAGATCTCTAGTTCTGCATTAAGGTAGGCCACTTCCTCCTCGATGAGAATAAGATAGAGCAAAATTTGTAACATACATAAGTTGTTTATAGTTTCTAGTCAGAGAAAAGGAATCATAACCGATTAGGGAACTTCTGGTTCTCTCAGCCTGTAAGCTCAGGAAACAGCTTACGCCAAAGCAAGTCAAGCCCCCCTGTGACAGATGTAAAAGAAAAAGCAAAAGGTAATTTCATCAGTGCCCCAGAAATGCACCTGAGAACTGCCAGATATTTATAGCAAAACACATGCACTGATGTGGTGTTTTACAAAAATACGTTATTATATGATAGACTGCTAAAGACCAATGTCTCAGACACTTGGACGCAGTGCTGCAAGTTTCTCACACACATTTACTGACAACCACAACCAAAACACATAAAATGGTTTGCCTCGTTCCAGGTGCTGTTGATGGTAGCATTTAGTTATATTTCAGCAGTGCAAAGTTCCGCAGCACAAGAAAAAAAAAAAAAAAGACAATATGTGCAGATGATTTCATGTCTCAAATGTCTTCCTCTAGTTAGTGAGTTCTCACCTACAGAATTCTACAACAGAACCTTACTCAGGAAAAAGAAAATAAAATCCCTTTCGTTCATTTAAAGTTGACAATAGCTGCTCCGTCCAGCCTTTTTCACATTTTTTATATTTACCCCAAAATCAATTCTTAAAAATATTTTTCATTAATTATATGAAATTCAATTATAAATGATCAGATGCCAGATGTTGCCTACAAGCAAAAGCCCTTAGACATCACAGGAAAGAGAGCCATGTATACCAGGTGCCACATAGCTTTGATTGCTGTGTTCTCAGCTCCAGCTCTAAAGTAATACATTAATAAATTCAATGAGCACAAAAATGCCTAGGGAAGCAAAATAATCATAATTAGCCCAGCACATACTTCAGCAGAATGACCTAATTTAAAAAGTGTTTTGCAAAGCAATTCTTATACTGGAAGGCAATTACACACAGCAAAATAAAAATTGTATTTTTTGAGATCCATGCAAAAAAGCACCAGAAAGTATCCATGAAAAGGGATGCAAGACTCTAAAGAGCATAGTAGGGAATAATGGACAGTTTCAATTTCTTCCAGGTCTTCTCTCATAAGCATTTCATTATTTTTTTAAACAAGAACTTAAACATCAAGAGCAACTATTAGCACTTTACTGGCACAAGGCCTCCTGGACATGTCCTGAATTACTGGGACTACGACTACTGACATTTTCATTCCGTTACATTAGCCTTGCTTGCTAGTATTTTTCCACTAGTAAAAATCTGTATGTTTTTTCCCCCTCCATTCCCTTTTAGGTGGTCAGTTACCTAGCAAAAGGCATGGAAGAAAAACCCAAGTGACAATGACTTTAATGTAGTCAGCCCTTTAGAGGGTAAAATGCATATAGAAATGGAAGGACAAAGACTTTTAACAGGAATTATCCTTTCTAATACCTACCAAAAAAGCTTGAAAAAGTAAATTTTTCATTATGCTGTCACTAGATGTTTTTACTAGGTTGCTGGTCTGTTCATCATCTCTGCTTAGTACTACAGAACAAGGAGTGACTTTCCATGTAAACAACTGTAAAGAGACCTAAACATTTTGTGTTGTGTAAACGCTAAGACATACATCTTTGTCTACCGAAGCTTTAATGCAGATCATTATGGTATATTTTAACCCCTCATGAGAAAAACATCAAAAGAGAGACAAAAGCCCCAAAATACAATTTGTGAAGATCCCAACTTAGGCTTTTCAGTTGCATTTTTTTGCCACTGACACTTTTGCATGCACATTCCCCAGTCCTAGTGCATAAACTGGCTACATGATGAACACATATTTTGGAATCAAGTGGCCATTCTTGCAGTTGCACTATATCTGCACACTTAAAAAAAAAGAAAAAAAAACAAAAATCATTAAAAAGCTCAAGTACTAAAAGCCACCTAAATCAAGCACATAAAAATTACAAACTGGCAATGATTAAAAATGCATAATTATTAACTAGCTATCACAGAATGGGCCTTTCTATGGAACTGCGAGGTACTGCAATGCCTACAATACAATGACTAGCTGATAAAAACCAGGTTGCACAGGACGTGGTTTGGCAGCACCTTGCTTTCATGGTGCAAACACAATAAGATGTATGCAAGACATTAAGGCAGGTTTGTAGCAGAGAAGATATGTATACATACTTAGAGGTGTACATTATGCGTGCATGTAAGACGAGTGCATACAGTTGAGAAAGACATTAATTTTTTGCGTCTTCCTTCCATGATTGCTATGGGTAATGTACCACTGAAATGAGAAGAACAAACAAAATCTGTGCTATACAGACTTTTACCACTGGTAAAAATAAAGCAAACCTTGCATAATAGGAAGATTTTGTCCACAAACAAGTGTTCTCATCATGTTGTCTAACCAGAAATCCTTACCTCTATCTACAATGCCTGTCCTGCTTGTATTCCTAGAATTGCAGGATGACTGATGTAGGAAGGGATCTCTGGAGATCCAAACTCCAAGTAGAGTCACCTAGAGTGGGTTGCCGAGGGCTGTGTCCTGACACATTTTGAGTATCTCCAAGGACGTGAGACTCTACAACCTTCCTGAGAAAGTGAACGTTATCTTACACGTGTGTTTGAAGTAACTGTTACTGTTGCGCAAACAGCGTGTGATCCTACTCCTATTCCCCAGCTCTCTGCCTGTCAGTTACTTGAAACGTCAGTGTAGGGCAGGGAATCCCTCCTCAGACACTTTATTATGATGACCAAAGTCCTGATCCAGATTGGGCCATTCTGATCTCTGGATTTTATTCTTTGAACTTGAAATGATACTTGGTGGCTACCTACCAAATTGTGATATTTAATCTGTACTTGCTGTATGTGAAACAAATTGATAATAGCTCTGTTTTGGTAGCAGAACCCGGTTCAAAGACTTTATAAAACATGAATCAAAGCCTGAAATGAATACTACTTGTATTTTGACAATTGAAGACAAAGAGCTTAAAATTTTCCAAACGAAGAGAAGCAACTTTGGAGTAATACTGCACACTGTAGACTGACCTGCTGCAACAGCGAATTGAGAATAATTATCTGATGGGTGGAATTTTATCAGTTCCACACAACATAATAAAAACACTGGAATTATTCGTGACCTGCCAAATAAAGAGGAGTAACTCTAGCCAAAGCACCCCTTCCTTCTGCCAGCATTTACCACTAGTTAATTTTCCATTTTTTAAAATGGGAGCAAATAGAAGCGATAAAGTGGTTTCCGACAAGTTGAGCCTGAATTGATAAACTGTGGAAAAACCTTTCACACAGATAACACAAAATCAGACAAAACCAGAAAGTTAAAGCTGAGTACACCAGGCAAAAATCCCTGTGTAAAATGAACACCAACAAGCCCAAACAAAAGAAAAATAAAAAAACCACTTTTCAATTCCAAGAGAAACTCTCAAACAGAAATCTCTAGAAAATCAAAGAAACAGATCCAAAAAACACTTAAGTTACAGAAAGCTGCCTTAACCAATGCTACTAGATTCCCAGTAAGTTAAGTAGTACACTCCAGTATCTTAGATTCTCCATCTTGCTCCAGTTCTGTTGAGTGCAACAACAGTGCATGCTGCACAAAATCAGATTACCTTCGCATCCTCAAATATTCAGAGATGGTACAAACCACAAGATTCATTTAGAGTCCAGTTACAATATTCCTCTGGTAATGGCTGTCAGCTCAGGACAGCACACACAAGTTGAAGCCTGTTGAATCGTTCTCACAGAACTCGCTCTGAGGTGGTGAAAAGCACCCACTAGTGGAGGTATTTTCCCGTTGAAAGATCTGCTCCTGCTAGAGCTGCTTTAAGCCATCTGGAGTAAATACAGGGTAATGTGGAAAGAAAGTCTTTTATGAAGCAGGACCTATGTTTCATCAGCTCCAAACTACCACTTTCAGAACAACAGTTCTCAGGCGATCAGCACATACAGTGCTGCCTTAGTAAATGGGAGTTCATTCCTCCCAAGTTAAAAACAGAACTAATGCAGTCACTTTCTGTTTCCAAAAGAGCAACTGAATTCTAGTATAAACTCAAATTTGTAACAATTACTGTTGTTGAAGACTGAACAAATCCAGATCTGCTCTAAAAGAATACTGTAAAACTCAGCTAAAGAATCCAGGAATTAAGAAATTCTACTGATCTTCCTCCAACGGTAATCTTTAAGATATGAAACAGTATGAAATGGTTAACTGCTGTACATGAGCTCAGTAACATTAAAAATAAAATAAGTTTGAAACACACAGGAAAACCCCCAAACTTTCTTGATTACTCACCTTGATTCACACTTTGTTATATTTCAAAAGCTAATGATTGTGCAAGTTAGTGTTATGTACTTTTTATTGCACTAAGCACGGATGCTTTTCTGTTGTAGGGCTAACATGGGAAGTATATTTCAGGTCAGAGAAAAATACAGCCTGTGACTGCCACAAGGCATGTGAAGAAAGTAAACTAAAAAGAATCACTTGAATTCAATGGGTATGTTCCAGGTTAAAATGCAAGTAGAGTGCTGAATGTGCCTACTTGAAATATTTACGTGTGACAGCAATCAAACCACAGTGAAATGCCTTCTCTAAGGAGCAGTGAGATTTTGGCTGGATGTACGTTTTGCTTTCTCTACTTTCTGTGAAATAACCTTTTAGTTTCTGAAGGGCAAACCCACAATATTTCACTAACAAAACTAACAAACCCGATCACCATTATTCCTCCATTCCTCTTCGGCCACTGTGTGCCTAAGGATGCACTTAGAGAGCAAGTCAAATGAGCACTGAGATTTGGCATTAGCATTCAGCTCTATGGTAATCAGGTACACAACAAACCACCCACAAGAACCAGCATAATGTGGTTGGGACAAGCCCATGTGGCCAAAACCAACAGAGTTTTTACAGTATACAGGTCTGACAATGAAAATCAAATGACTTAGTGAATGTTCTGTAGCTGATGTCTTTGTTATGAAAGGAAGAATAAATACTAGAGAATACAGCCTCATTGCAGGAAAGAAGTTAGTTTGGGTGACTGTGTGCAGTCCTTCTCTTCTTTAACTCCCCTGATCCCTTCAAACAGGGTCTGAACTCGTGTTTCTAAAGTCTTCTCTGCTTTTCCTTTCCTTCAGTCAGCTCAGTATGCTTGACAGGCTCATACACATACACTACCCATATGCACTATCAAGCTTCTTTCTGGCAAAGTATATTTGTGTTGAAAAAAGAAAAATCTAAGCACTTAATATAGTTAGAAATAAATAACAATATATTTATAACTGAGAGGTAAAGCACACATAGTTAATCTAAGCCTTAAGGGATGTGACTGAGTTCCGCATAGTTATAGGAAATTCTAACAGATACCTAACAGTATGGAGTGGTAAATATAATTCTTTAAGATAATGCTTTTTGAAAACTAATTTCTACAACAGTAATTTTTGGATAATTAATTTCCCCCTTTCTCTTTTAGTCTTCTACTCTCAGAAGCTAAGCTTCTAATAGGATTAACTGACAAGTGCTATCATGAATTACTTAATATTCAAAAAACACTAGTCTTCTAGGATTATAGCAATATATGGATGCTGGAAAAACTAATTCATGTCAAAGCTACATTTAGCTAAGAAATTTTCAAGCCTGAGAGAGAATACAGAGATTTGTTTCCTGGACAGTGGATTGAAGTATTCATTGCCATTTCAGGCATTAGTGAATGATGGCCTGTTTCATGTCAACAGCAAGGGCTACTTTCCACAATAGCACTCTGATTGCAGGAGATAAAAGACTGTTTATTTTTTTTCAGGGGAGGAAAACAATGACAAAAGCAGGAAGGCAGAAATCTGGAGGTGATGATAAAGTGTAAGGAGAATGGAGAAAGTTGTTCAAAAAAATCCATTCCTGTCAGAATCAGACAAGTGTCAACCAAGTATCTATGACATTCACTTGAACTGTGAATCATAATTTCTGAATTTATTAATTTAAGAAAATTTCAAATTTGTTGGGCTGTGATAAAAAGCGATTTTAAATACAGAACACAAACTGAAGAATTTCAAACCTTTGGAAGCCACCTTTGTGTTGTTTTCCCCAAGTGCATTATACTGCCCTTAAAAACAAGAAAGGGCACTGCATTTGTTCCAAAGCATTGCTGCTGCACTCTGTGAAGTACACTTAATTGCTACTGACATGTTACTGCTTCACTCTTGACATCTTGTGAGCAGCCAGAGCTACCCAAATAATAAGCTGGTATAACCTCTGGCTTGGAGAAAATTACAGGTAGCGACAAATCGTAAAAAATAGCACCTGAGAACAAAGCAGATCTTAAAATGAGAACTGCTTAACAGAACACACTGAATGAATCGATTTAAGCACTAACTCTATGAGGAATGATTTAGCTGCACAAGCAACTACAGAGAATTTTTAATTGCATTTCTCTTTGAAAGAACTAGTTTTGCTATTCAGCTGATTTAATGAATAACTCCCCACACTCTAGAAAGGGGTAAAAGAGCAGTGAGCACGAACACGAACACACTGCCTCCTCCAGCCAGGTCTCACAGAATCATTATGGTTGGAAAAGACCCTTAAAATCAAGTCCAGCTGCTAGCTAAGTCTACCAGGTCCACTTCTAAACGAAGTCCCTCTTAGGTAATGTTAAGAGTATATCCAATCAGTTCTGTTTCCCAAGATGTTTAATTAAGCAGAATACACATTAGCAAATTCTCATCTATTCGTGGATCAAGCCTCCATCATTTGGTGTCACATTGTCTTAGGCATTTCGTTACCAAGGCAAATACAGCAAGTTAACCTCTCCCTCTAAATTCTTCCATTTATCATTATCCTTTTGTTGGTATCTTCCAACAGTCTCAACTGCTCCAATTTCCACACCATCACCACGTCCTCCTCCTTTTTGTTTTGGTAAATCTTTAGAACAGGAATAAATCAATGAAGATCTCAGAGATCTTACTTAATAATAACTTGTTTCCTTGAAAAATTGTAATTTCAGACAAATACAGTCTTTTAACAGATCATACCAGCCAATAAAAGGAAACTGCATTCAGATAAAACGTTAAGAGTTCTGCAAAAAGCATGTCTTTGCAGTCATATTAGCAAAACATGGAGTCTGCATTTCAGATAAATGCAAGAGTCTTTACGTAGAAACTCCAAAGCACAGGGCAGGCTGCAGCTCACAGGAGAAAGCACATCAGCTCTCAAGCCACGAGGCTCAACTTTCTATTCTTTCGTCACACATTTCTTCAGTAATTTAGATTAATAAGTTTGCTACTATGCAGAAACAGTAGATCATAATCAGGAATAAGTACTTAAAGAGAGTTATGGCCAATAAGATTTTTGGGAAAAATATTAAAGCTTGCAAAGTTTAATTTTTCATCCTTCTTACAAGAGTGATGTATCATCATGAAAAGGATGGATTATAAAAGGAGAAATCTTGGCTATTCCAAATATGCCATTCTTGTTCATATATATAAAAACAAATAATTCATTTATTTTTTTCAGCTTCTCTGGACAACTACACATAATATCTCAAATCAAAGATCCAGATTTCTAAACCACTAGCATCCAAAAATTTTACTGTCAGATGTCATTAATTTTAAAATTTTAATTAAAAGAAAAAGAATCCTTCAAAACTCATTTCAATTTCAACTATTTCAACTAATTTAACTTGGAGAAGAAGGTCTGGACACATATTCTACATGCTAGAACTTAGAATTATAGAATCATTTAGGATGGAAAAGTCTTTTCAGATCATACAGTCCAACTGCTTACCTAACAACGGCAAGTCATTGTGCCATCCTTAAATCTTACTTCCATTTTTTTGCATTTTATTCATAAAATTATTATGACTTATACTTGTATTTGCCCCCTCTCCCCAAAAAATTCACCAAAGTTTATTAAACAAATCTAAGGTAACTCTTACATTGACACAGTAGCATTTTGTATTACTTTCTAAGCATTGCTCGGAAGCTATATCAAATCATTTTAAAACATCAAATTAATCGCAGAAAATAAGATATTTTTTCACAGCACTTTGGTTCATAAACTAATTGTTGGCTTAGAATTGTGAACACAAATACTACAAGTTAATGTTTCAGCAGTTGTTATAGAAGCTGGTACCCTCCACATTGCTGTTGCTGTAGCTCCCCTGCCCCTGAGATCATATCTCTTTATAATAAATGTGCAAATATACAAACAAAGTGTTGAGTTGTACAGATATTAACCTATACACACAGGCAAGAGTAAACACTGCAAACTTCCTTCTCAAAATACTTTCTGCTATAGTCAGAAAAGCAAAAAGGATACAGAATCTTGTAGTTTTCCCCCACATAGAATTACACAGGTAAATATTTTTACAGCACGCATCTTTAATATTTTTATTTAAGCAGCATAGTTTTCTCGGAATCCATTCACAACAACAACCTAGTACAGAAAAAGTCTAGAGAAAGCTTTTTAAAAACAAAATGTTAAATTATAAGAATGTTTAGAAAGGGCTGGCCAATCAAATGAAATGGACAGTTATCCTCCAGGCCGCACCCAAACTGAAAATTTCCTAAAAAGGGAACCCTGATTGGAAGCACAGTATTTTTCATCTCACATGCCCCCTAGAGCACCTAGTTTCTCAGTCATTCTGAAGAGCATCCTATGTTTACAGACTCTTTATTCAAAGGTGGATTCAGAGAAGAGGCAAAAAGATACCCAGAAAAACATAAGCTCTCATTTTCACTGAGAGCACTGCTTTGGGTCGACAGCCTGCTTCTTCAGAAAAAGGAACCTTTTGGCATTTGTCAGTAGGCTCAAATATCTTGAAATGCTGAAAAGGTGAAACAAAAAACTTTCCCTGTGCTGCCTTCCTATCTGATCTTTTGTCTCATATGTTCCCCTCAGGGATTCACGAGAAATTTCTCTGAATAATTCATAAGCACCTAGGCAGAAACCAGCTCCTACTTCTGAACAAGCTGATTGCAGCTGTTCTACTGTCCTTTATCTGGAAGAAAACTGGATTAAAATGGGAAAGTAATTTTCGTAACATAGTAAGTACAGAATATATGCATGTATGTACATATGAAGTACATGAACAAACTTAGGTATTTATGTACTTTTGTACTTAAGGCTACACATTCCTTTGAGGGCAAGACTGATTCTCTGCCTTTCAAAAATCCAAGAAATCACATGGTATGAAGCTAATCGATTAACACATAGAATTCAACTTTTATACTGGAATTAGACAGCAGAATGACCGGTCTTTCCTCTAGATTGCAGTATCCAATTCTTCTCTTACCATGAGCTGCCTTTACTCCGCAACAGCACTGAATATTAGGCAGATGTAAATGACTTCTTTTTCTGAATTCTCTGTTAGGACTGAAATAGTCTTATTGCCTACAGATCGTTTCTATGTCCCAACACACAGAGAAGAGAGCATAAAATCCCAGAAAAGACTGTTTTGAAAGCTATTTTGCTAATAAGAATACAGATCCCAACCTCATTAGCTATGTGTTACCCACACCAAGTTAAGATTTCACAGTACAACATCGTAAGTTGAGACAAAAGTACTCACGAACACGGACTTCAGACTTACCAGCCTCTGCATACTTTTCACATGGGTGGGACTAATAGATAAGGCCTCTTCATACCAGCGTTTGGCTTCATCGATATTGCCACGAAGTTCAGCCACCTGACCTCTCATGTACAGAACATAGTGCGACATGGGGAAGAGATTAGCTGCTTCCTGGGTACACGCTGTGGCCTCCGCAGGCTTCCCAATTCCTATGTAGACTTCAGCTATGGAAGGAAAGTGAGGACCAATGAATGATTCTTGCTTCATCACGCTATGACTAGATGTTGTCACATGTGCTACATTTGTAAATAGGGTCATTTTAAGCAAAGGCTATTTTCTTTAAAAAATTAAAAAGTGTAGCTTAATAAAAAATACTATATAGATTATTTTAAATGAATTATTCTTTTAGGAGAGTTGCTCTTCTAATTGTAATAGGAGTTTGAACATCTAAATGGTTGTTTTTGTAATAGGAGTTTGAACATCTAAATGGTTGTTTTCAACACCAGAAAACTGTTTATGGTTCGTTATTTTTAACTGATGTCTGAGATTTTTTCATTTTAGTTTTATTTTCAAGACATAAGCATACCAGTATTCCAGTGCTATTCAAGAACTGAAAATCCAACACAAAACAGCACACAGAGATCCTTACAGTAGGTAAGAGAACACAATTTATTACAAAGTTTTCTGAATTTTACATGTCAGCTGTTAACGGAAGCAGTAGTAATTGCTCCAGCTACCAATAAATGGCAAACCTGATTCTAAGTCTCCTACTGCAGAGCATTTAAAAAGAAATATAATGTTATTTGATATGAAGAGTTTCTTAGTTAAGTTAGCAGAAAATGCAAAATGCTTAATCAGCATTCTTATTCATCAAAATTAGTTTATAATTTCCACCATTTTATTTAAGATATCCTCCAGAAACTAAGAACATTTAACTCTGTATCTTAAAAGAAAGAAGAAAAAGAAACTATATTTAATTTAATATAAACCATTTCTGATGAAAGCAGCTGAGTAGCCCGACACATGCCTGCCTAACTCAGCTTGACTATAGGGGAAAAAAAAAGTTTCATTCAGTAAGTATTTAACAACTAAGAAGAGAAGTATTTGCCTTCAATAGCTTTTAAGACATTTCTCACAACTGCTATTTCACTGCCCTGGTAGATTATCTTAATCTCTTGCTGAAAGAGCGGGAGAAGAGAGGAATAAAGAGATACTAAAGGTCAGAAAAAGACATTGAAAGTTCTGGGTTGGGTTATCTATTTCTTTTACATTGGTACAGACCCTAGAAAAACTAAGCCTCAAAGTAATTGTATAAGTGCATTCTATTCTATCACACTGCACATGAGTCTTATAGATTAAGGTTTAAATCAAAATGCCCCATCAAAACAGCAAAACAATCTATTGCTGTTCCAGAAACACTTCTCACTGTACAGCACCATCCACCCATCTTGATTTGAAGGCTCTCAGATCAGGATCTCACACTACAGTAGTGGATTTGGGATTGTGCCTAAGACTCTCCCTGGGACTGACGCTTGAGTGCCTTTAAAGGAGCTTTCTTCTGAGATATTTGCATCAAACAGATTTAATAGTACCCCCAAAGAGCCTGGTTTAGTAGAGCTGTGTATAAAACAACTTACAGGTGATACCTGGTATGAAAAGTTATAATTATTTTAATCAAAATCAACTTGACTAACAAAACCTGGACTTTAGTAGCAGTTGGTGAATAAGCACAATTCAAAGGTCCTACAGATTTTCTATTTTTTTAACCAATTTTTGTAGGGTTGCTGGAATAAATGATTTTCTTCCTCTGCGACCTGATCCTATTGATGGGAGAATAGACAGTTATTTTACCAGAAGAGCCTATTTTCTCCTCAGCTGACTCAGTGATTTCACAGAACACATTCTACCTAACATAAATAGTATGTCCATGTGGATGTATAGATTAAGGCAGTATATTTTTAGAAACTAATGAAATGCTTTTTGATGAAAAAATGCTTCATCCACATGAAGAATTAAGACATGATATTGCAGATCCAGCAACACATTTTTTTCCCCCCAATCCCAAAAGAACCACCTCAGCTAGTCAGAGATGGTATTGTATAACTAAAGAATGGCAATCCTTGAAGATAATGAAGGGATAAAATTTTGAAATTAAAATCTAAATTTGGGAGAAATTATTTTTTTCTAGGATTTTTACTTTTACTGACTGTTGGTAGAATCCAATGAGCCAGTTGTAGGCAAAATTTGAGAGCTGGACGTACAGCATAAACTGTGAGTTACTGACACGATTTTTTAAAAACAAAAACCTAAAATATTTTGGAAAAGCTTTGAGTACTTTATTCTTGTGTGCTTTTCTAAATGCTACATGGTCAATATCACTACATGAGAAACAAGATTTTAGCAAGCATAAAATACATTACATTCTTTAAATGCTAACCATTTAAGCTCTTCTGATTTTATTGTCTCTTCTCCAGCACCATCAGACTTGAAACATAGTTTTAAATGCACAGTTGCAAGTTGCTCAGTGAAAAGACAGTGAGGAAAAATGTAATTTACACAGACTGTGAAAGGTATTAAGCAAAAGCTATAGTTATTAGCAAATAATATGAAGAAACTAAAAATTACTTAAGTAGGTGATTACCTGTTACCAAATTAATTCTAGACTGAAAAATAAGCAGAGGTTGGTTAATTTAACAGACCATAGTTGAAATTCTCTACTCCTTAATGGGAAACAAGTATGGTGGCAATGGCTTTTAACACTAGCCAATAGAAGCTGAAATACTACTTATAAATTAGCATTACATTATTGTAAGAGATACTAAATCTTGCTGTCCTGCTTACTAACTGCAGCCACGACACTTGACAGTTATTAGCAGATCTTCCTAAAAGTGTTAAATTTAAACAAAATAACTCCTTTCTGTTTAAAGCTATTACAGTGTTATTTTAAAAATAACTACTTTTCTCTATCAGAAGTTATGTCACCCTAACATAATGTACAGTGGGCTTTTTGAAAAATGATAAAAGAATAAATAGAAAATTGAATCTGTGGTTAGGTGTTACACAACAAAGTCCATTCAAGAAATCTCTGAAACTGAAGGAGAGCTGTTCACCCTGAGATAGTAACTTCAAACTGAATAAAAAATGTTATAAACCAACATGGCAAATTCAAATAAATCAGTTGTGGAAGACTGACAAGCGCAAGCAGATTTTGTAGGAAAATCTCAGAGAGGAGAAGCAGCTTGGAGAGAAAAAAGATGCCAAGTCTGATGTGCTCTTCTCAATGTCTCCACCTAGAGAATGCCAAGAATGCTTTCCAGCTCTAACCCTTCTAATGCTTACAACTGCATTTATTAAGAAATTAATCTATTTTCCAATCAAGCTGCATACCAGTACTGAATTCAGTCTTGATGCATTTCTCAGCCATCACAGCCACACATCATCTAGGGACAGATCTGCTTTTTAATACTGAGTTACAAATAAAAATGTCAGAGTAATTTTATTTCACATTTTAAATAAGTCTGATTTTCAACCTTTATACTGTATGCCCAGAAACGAAAGGCTGAAACAGTCCAGTAATAAACATAAGATAAAAAAATTAAAAGTCAGTTACTATGTGTAAAATCAACTTCTTTGGACAGAATGCCATGCTCATTTACACTA
>NW_009732347.1:0-53370 GCF_000703405.1 Apaloderma vittatum | reverse complement strand
TGACTCTGTATATCCATAAAAGTAAGCATTTTTTACTCTTTTCCACATCATGTATATTAGTTTGGGTAAACATATTCCCCTAAGTTTTTCATGTATTAGAACTTTACTTAACTTTACCATATCTCTACAATTTAACAGGAAGAATAATTCTCAATTTGTGTATTTTAAGATTTAAAGCTCATTAAAGACTTTCCCTCCTACTCTCCATTAAGTGCACTTCACTTCCCCCCTACTGCACAACCATACAGGGAGTCAAACAGTTAAATGTGGTATGAGTCTCAAAAAGGAAGCAATTTCCCAATGGCAAATCTTCACTTTTATTTAAAGCACATGTGTTGTAAGGAAGGCGTTAAGTAATTTTATCACTGTTTCCTATGCAGTAACCCATATATACTGATGAAGAAACCTTCCAGAATATCTGCTTTGCATTGTGCTTCTGGAAGAAAACTTTATTCTGAATGTTCCTACACTAAAGAGTCTTTCTCAAGTGCATTTGGTGTGCCTGGCCAGATGTTGGTAGCAGGGGGGTCTGTAGGCACGGCTTCTGCAAGAAGCTGCTAGAAGCTGTGCTGGATGGTGCCAATGCCAGCCAGCTGCAAAGACGGACCCGCTGCTGGCCAAGGCTGAGCCTATCAGTGATGACAGGATAGAATGCCTCTGTGAAAACATATGTAAGAAGTAGGGGACAATAAAACCCAAACAACTGTGCCACACAACAACTGGCAGAGAGAGGAGGGAGAATATGTGAAGACACCAAGGTCAGCGAAGAAGCAGGGGGAGGATGTGCTCCAGGCACTGGAGCAGAGATTCCCCGGCAGCCCATGGAGGTGACGGGGTGTAGATGTCCACCTGTGGCCTGTGGAGGATGCCACGCTGGAGCGGGGGGATGCCTGAAGGGGGCTGTGACCCCGTGGGAAGCCCATGCTGAAGCAGGTTGGCTGACAGGGCTTTTGTGACGCTGCAGGGGGCTTGTGCTGGAGCAGTTTCCCCTGAAGGACTGTGCCCCATGAAGAGAGACTCACATGGGGTCAGTTTGTCAAGAACTGTCTCTTGTGAGATGACTCATGTTGGAGAAAATGCGTGAAGAACGGTCTCCCGTGAGAGGGACCCCACAACGACCCAGGCAAAGAGTGAGGAGCCCTCCCCCAGAGGAAGGAGAGGGGTGGAGACAACATCTGATGAACTGACCACAACCCCCATTCCCTGTCCCCCTGTGCCGCTTGGTGGGAGAAGGTGGATAAAATGGGAGCGATATTAAGCCCAGGAAGAACGGAAGGGTGGGGGGAAAGTCAAACCACTACATCAAGGCTCAGGGCGTTTACTGTAAGCAGGGCAAGTATCTGAATAAGAGGATACCTAAACACTCTGAAATGCAGCATGAATAATCAAGAGAAGTGTCAAGAACAGGATCACTCCGAAGTAGACTTCAGGTTGCTGCCTTCTCTGAAGGCAGACAGCAGCTCTTCTTCATCTCTTGTTTTGTTCTTTGGTTCTTTTTTTTTTTTTTTTTGTTGCTCCCTATACACAAAGAATCTCTCCTACTTTCCACCTGTGCTTCCTCTTGCTGGGAATCAAAAATATGGTCTACAGACCACACTTACTGTAACAGATATTTTTAAGAGTGGAAAGTAGACTGTGCAGCAGACTGCCCCAGCAGACCACCGTGTATGCAAACCTGACTAAGTTGTGAACTGAAAAGGAGTCAGCAAAGAGTGTCCAGGCCCCTCCTTCGTGGGCAAAACATTGGCAGTCACTTGCACGGACTGGATAAGCAGCAATAGGATGTGACCAATAAAAACTGAAAACTAGAAAATAAGCAGTGGAACAAGCTGTCACAAAAGGTTAAGAAATTATCAGCATTATAGATGCTAATAGTTATTGTAAATATGATGGCTTATAAATATTTAAAATCAATGATGTCATGATGCAAGTTAGGTGACTACACTATGACCTGAAAGACTTTGCTTTTTTCTAATCTGTGATGCTTTCAAGGAGTCCTTCCAGCCCCAATACGAGATCACTATTATTAATCACTATCATTGCTCTTTCTTTCCAATCTTCTGGGCTTTTTCCCTAAAACACTAATCAATAACTCAGAGCCACTGCCCTGTAATGACTTTTGCACAACAAAATTGTTAACACAAAATAGGTAAATTAAAATGCTAACAAATACAGCATTGTTTTGTTGAATGTAAACACGAAGAAAAAAAAAATGACTGAAAACCACTCAAACCTAAACGCAAACCAAAGCAGAACAATTGCTGACTGATTTCTAAACTACACCTTTCTGATCTAAGTATCAATAAAAACAATTGCACGGTACACATATTTAACCGTGTAAAAACACACTGGATCGTTATTTTCTGGTTATTTTATACAGCAGTCACTTGTGATACTGCATTTAGCTTGAGGCTTGAAGCAGTATAACAATACTAAATCCATGCAAGATGACTCCACATTTAGAAAAATAATCCTGAGTCTTTCACGTTAATGAAGCTAGAAGGAAGAGAATAGTATGAGAACTCACTACCACAGCTGCAAGTGACAGGTTGCTCAACAGTACTATTAACCTTTTTTCCACATATGCAGAGATTTTCAATGATAAAGCTTTTCTAGTTGCAGGAACTTGCTTCAGTAATTTTACAAACATCTTTTTCCAACCAAAAGAATTAGGTCATATAAATTTCCAAATACTACTTCAGAAACTAAATTCTTCATGAGTAAGGGAGTGTTGCCTTTGCTCTATAGAACATATGATCTCGCTGTTAACAGGTGCATTATAGAACTACTGCCTCTTACATAAATGATCTTACACTCGAGGAACTCTAACGTGCCTTTTATTTCTTGACTTGCTTCAGTGCCACACACACCCCTGGCAAAAGTTTGATTTGTTAAGGGATAAAAGATTCTGAATGAAACCAGTAAATTTTTGCAAGTCCTTAGGCTAGCAAGAAAAACGACAGTAAAGAAGAAGAGTTTTACTTTAACAGTACCTGCATGAAGCCATATCTGAGCCAGAGTCATCCAAGGATGCAAGGGACCTTGTTTAGGGGCACTGCTTTGCAGAGATGAAGCAACCTCAGACAGTGCTTGCTCCACTCTGGAAGCTGCTATTGATGTGGCATGGACTGAACCTGTAGAAGTAACAAAAACAATTAACATCACAGAAAAAAAAACATAACAGGGCTGCACAAAACCTTTAATCATAACCCTTTTCATAAGTGCTTTTACTCCAAACTCCTCAAGATTTAATTTACACGTACAATTTCAGAGAAGTTTTTCAAATGTCAGGTTAATTTTCCTTGTTAAGAAAGCTTCTGAATGGTCTGAAAGACTATATAAAATACATAGTGAACACTGGCAACTATATCTGACAGATTTTTTGGTTGCTACTATGAATACTCCCTGTTAAACTCAACACCTCTTTTCTGACAATGTATGATCCAAAAGAAGGTTTGTGATGGTATCCTACACTGTAATCTTCAGGTTGCTGCATGCACTTTGATGTTAGTAATTGCTACATCTTGCCATAAAGTGCAATTAGTAGACTATTTTAAGACTAATAACAGTACAAAAAGAGAGAACTAAAATATACAGGATGATCACAACACACTCCACCACAAATACACAACTGAACACTGAATGTAAATCTCAGCTAACCAAGAAGACTGCGTGAAAATCCCTTGTGGCACAAAAGTCCCTTACATAAAGGACATTCCCAAAGTCTACAGTGTAGAGGATTCTCGTAAAATGAAGCGTTTACAAGTGATATTAGAATTTCACTGGCAAATACTACCTTTTTCAAAGTACCAAAACTAAAAAAGCTTCTATGACTAGGGAATATCTAACAGCAACTGTACTTCAGATAGCCAGTTACTGACAGCATATTTAGTAATGATTTTTTTTTTTTTTAAATCAAGACAATGAGTATTTTAAGCTACGCTCCTTCTTGTCATCTAAGCTTCAGTCTATCTGTAGTTGTTTTATAACTACAAATTACAAAATCTCAGACTGACTAGGCCTGATTAATAATAATGGAAGTGAATTATTCCAAGCTGGACCAAATGAGAGCTCTTCTAAGCCCACTGGCATATCTGCTACAGTCAACAATGGCAGGTACCCCAAAAGAAAGTATTTAATCCTGTACAGGTTGAACTGCACCCCACAATCGCATCCTCATCACTAGCACTTAAGAAATAAACTAAACGTTCACTCTCAGTATCAAAAATTTTCTAAAAATTTTAACAAGAGATTTGCCACATAAAACATTCTTAAGGGTGACAAGATAAATGAGCAAACGATAAAACCAGAAGAAATTCCTAGTACATGAATCAGTTGGAAGAGGAATCAGTTGGAAGAGAAGTTTGTCTGAAAGTGTGCATTGTATTTCCCTTAACTGACAGAAACGAGAGAAAAGCAGCACAGGACATATTTAGTGTTTCATGTGTCTTTACGAACTGCCCTGAAGATCTGACACACTACCTGGCTGTGGAGTTTGCTTTCCTTTACTGGCTGGTGAAACAGCTCAGGCTCCAGCCAGAAGAATTGAACAGTCCTTGTATCCTTTATCACACTATTGCATCTTTTCTATCACTTTCTGTAAAATTATAATTATTTTTTTAATGACAGTAGTCTTTTGATATTGTTGAATGAGGCACCTTTCAGGTACACTCCACTTGTGCTGATAGCTCTAACCCATGAACCTCTAAATACCTCTTTTGTATTGCCACAATTAGCTGTCATCCAACTCATTTTGGGCACCTTCTGCTGAAATACAAGTAGTAAGCTTTCATTTTGCAGACAACTAAAAATACTATAAACATGTTTTAAAGATCCTGCGTCCTACCAGGCTTCTTCTGACCTTCCTTCAAATTTTATTCAACTCTTTTCTTAATATAACTAACATATCTGAACTATTTGTCAGAGGTCCTCAGATTAAGATCTTCATAGTCGCTTTACAATTCTAAAATGCAGAGGAATATCACCTACAACTGGTGCACATACACAGTGGTTTGTGAGAAATTGAGGGTAAAGAGTGGATCTTAAAGTCTGCTCGAGGCCTCACAGATCCTATGTAGCCAGTTACTCATTTGGTAGCTCCATGTTGGTTTTGTCATAATCTCTCTTCCCAGCCTTATCTGTACTTTAATTCCTTTGGTCTGTGTTCAGGACCCTCGACCAAACACAAACATATCTTTAGTTTCAGTATTAAAATTAACTCAATTCTAGCTTCCTTCAAATGCTCCGATACATTAGCAGTAGTTTCTGGTTTAAAATTTTACTGTGTCTTTCATGCAGACAAATATTCTTGCTCTTCCCAGACAACTTCTAGACTTGCTGTTATGAGTATGACACTTAAAAATCAAGAAAAAATTCCATCAAAATACCAAAGCAAAGGGTGTTTATTTTGAATTATAAAAATATGAGGTCTGGAAAAGTAACATCACCAAAATGGATTCTGGCTACTCACTTTCATTTATTTAGTTTTGTTCTGAAGCTTGTTTATACTAGAAAGGCCTACTGTGAAACAGAGACTGTTTTTGCAAGACCTAGAATTCGCTACTTAAATTACTTATTGATTAACATATGGAATCACAATTACAGTGCATAGTGCAAAGTATGACAGAAGGTGTTAATCATAACAAAATGTTTCCAAACCAAAAAGCTATAAGCTCCCACTCAAACTTCCTATAATGACATTTGTCCAGAATTTAGAGTTTCTACTCACTGCACTAACATAGCATCTGCAACAACCGGGGTTATGTCCATGTTTCAATTCAATCTCACATAGAAAACCTACCAACAGCCTTGTACAAACACAATTTCACCAAGAATCATAGAATCACAGAATTGTTTGGGTAGGAAGGGACCTCAAAGATCATTTACTTCCAACCCTCTGCCATGGGCAGGGCCACCTCCCACTAGCCCAGATTGCTCAAAGCCCCATCCAACCAGGCCTGAACACTTCCAGGGAGGGGCTTCCACAGCTTCTCCGGGCAACCTCTTCCAGTGTCTCACAATGCCCAGAGTAAAGAATTTCTTCCTAATATCTAACCTAAATCTACCCTCTTTCACTTTTTTTATCTCACAGAAACTTTTCCTTTCCAAGTCACAACTACAGTTCAACTTCTGTGAACAACAAAATGCTTAATTTCTTCTCTTCAGGCTTTTCATAAGTTAATTATTACAGGAGAGTCTACATGAAACCCATCATTTATAAGTCACCTTATGTAAATAAGTATGCTATGACTCCTTTAGTTCTTTTCTTGGTCATTTCCCTATAAATTCTTCACAATATAGCCTAATGAATATGAACTACGACACAGATAGACTCTATCTATGCTTAGTTCACATGCAGGCTTGGAGAAAAACAAAATCACTTTGCTATATACATCAAATCTTCCTTCTGAAAATAAGTAAAAGAATGGACTGTCATCCTTCATGAAACATGTTCCTATCAAGCGACAACAGGATTTCTTTTTAACTATAGTAGACAATATTGCTAAACAGTTTTACATTCATCAGGTTTTCAGTGTTTCAACATTCACATAAAGAAAAAAATGCTTTAACTGCAATGCTCATGCAGGAGAAAATAGGAAAAAAGCCATGACTTTCAACTTCACATGCAGACAAAGCTGGAAGTAAGAATATTAGTGATGTGACACTTGGGAGAATTCTGTGCTAAAAAAAGCAATCACATAAAAGAAAGAGGCAGTACCTCCTGCAGGACTGACACATCATTGAAAAGATGCATTTGATATGGTACAGCGGCAGGTCTAGCCAAAACTAACAAATTTTCCCATAAAATTCATGAAGTGTCTGAGACACCTTTCACAACCACCCATTACAAAGCTAGCTTATCTTTTGGTACAAAGTCATGTATACAGATATTGGTAGTCAGGTATGGAGAGCATCATTCATAGAACATCCCTTCAGCCCTCTGAAGAAAGATTTTTCCGTGCTTAGTCACTGTCAGTCATCCTGTTTTATGTATCTCCTTACTTTTCTCTCCTCCATCAAACTGGTCTCCTGCACTACCTCATAAAAATCTATGAAAAAGTAAAGCAATCAATGAAAAAAAAAATCCCCAAATTTACTATTCAAGGCTAAACACATAGCTTTATAATGTAACTGGTTATAGAAAAAAACCACATTATTTCACTTCCTGGTTAAAGTAGAAGTCATTTTTATTGATCTAAATTCTTCATTCTCTCTTACTTAGCTTGTTTTCATCATTTCATTATTTTAAAGTGCACTCCTAAGAGATTTATTCCACAAGTAGAATTTGTACCACAAGAGAAAGTAGTAGTTTATTATGAATCATGACAGTAGTTGCAATGTTGCATTCTGGCCCAACGTACTCCTTAGGAACAGCAGTGGCATAAAATCCTCTCCAGCACAACATACTGGCAGCTGGCCATTATGTTATACAAGACCTTCCTAATATATCTTTATTTGCAGTCCTCTAGAAATGAATACTGCCTCTTTAATTATTAAATGCAAGTGTTAGTTGAGCGCATTCAGATCTTGTAAGATTACAGCCCTTGGGGTGACTGAATGGGCAAAGAGCATCAGCCTTGCTTTACACATTATCAAACTGCCACTACCAATGGACAAAATATGTACGCTTTGTGGTAAAGGAAAAGGTGATTTAAGTCCTTAAATTAATAGAACTGCACAGAGAATACTACTTACAAACTGAAAAAAGGGAGTAAAACCCATGAAAGTAAGCATCTGATGGATTGCCTTCAAACAGATCAAACCACAAATTAAAAACCAAAATAAGAAGGAGAAAAAAAATTATATAAACCCCCAAAACTCCGAGAAAGCCAGAGGATTTCTGATAATCTTCAAACTGTAAATCAGGCTTACAGGGTTTCAAAAGATAAAAAAAAAAAAGGAAGATTACTGTTTACAGTTAGTATTTTCATAAAGCCTTTGCTATAACTTTAAATTTGTGTTCCTGTTGAACAGAAGTTGGAAATCAAGTCATCATAGAATGGCCTAGGTTGGAAGGGACCTTAGAGATCATTTAATCCAACCTCCCTGTCATGGGCAGAGATGTCACCTCTCGACTAGACCAGGCAACACATGGAGACTGAGTGGGAATCAAACCCGCGACCTCGGTGTTGTCATTGTCGTCAGCACTGCACTCAATCCACTGGGCTAACCGTCCCTGAGCTAAAAGAGTCATGTTATTTCATAGAATGGCCTAGGCTGGAAGGGACCTTAGAGATCATCTAGTCCAACCTCCCTGTCACGGGCAGGGACACCTCTCGACTAGACCAGACAACACATGGGGACCAAGCGGGAATCGAACCCATGATCTCGGTGTTGTCATTGTTATCAATAAGAAAAAGTGCGTTTTGCTTCTTTCACTAGAGAGAAGACTGAACTGAACAAGATATAGAACATGACACTTTCAGCCCTGGTAACTACACTAATATGCTATAAGCATCCAGACAAACCTACACTTACTCAAAGACAGGCAACTTTAATTTTCATTAATTATTTACACTATACAAAGAACTCTAATATCTGGGCTTTTTTCATGGTTCCATTACTTCTCATGCATACAGTGGGAGCTCCTTTCCCTGAGGATACAGTGGCTTAAAAATGGAAAACCTGTGCTTTACGTAATGGAATGAGCTGGTGTTTTCAAAACTTCAGTCTTATGTCAGCTATTTTAACATGTGAATTTTGCTAATACTCAAAGATCTATTTCTGACATTTTGTTATGAATTAATATCTGTAATATGGTAACAGTTAATGGCTAGGTGTCAAAAATTAATTTCTTAAGACTCCGTTATAGCAAATGTGGTGACAAAACCAGTGCTATGCATGAAAGTATGGGTGAAGGACAATTTAGGAGAAATGGAGTTAAAAAGAAATGGCTGGAAAACTATGTTGATTTTATCCTGCCCCCTGAACTACTCTGGCAGCATTACCCTACAGTTTGAATTCAAACAACATGGGGATTGATCTTACAGCATGTTTAAATTGGCATCGTTTCAATGGATAGAATGGCTCTTGATTTCAAATAGCATAATGCCGATTTTCACTGCTCTAATACCTCGGAATCACTCCAACACAGCCTACCTGCAATATGAAAATACACACTGATGTTTAGGCAATTTCTTCCCTCATGTGAATTTTCAGGGAAGGTTTTGGATGCAATTAGCTAGAGGCTTTCTGAAATGAAGCCATTTAAAAATCGTACAATTAAGAAGGAAATTCTGTGGAAAAGGACAGGCTTGCTAGGCAAAAGATGCCAGCAATGGAAATAATTCACAGCAGTAAATATTACAAAGCAGTCTTGGCCTATCATGTCTTTTATGAAACACCTATCATTTTCTGCAACAGTTGTGGGAACACAATAGTACGTCTGTAACTTCACCTCTTTGAGGATTAATAGAACAGCCTATTCTGATGAAACTCTTAAAACCCATTCAGTATTAAATGAAGAGCAGCTGAACGGCTAGATTGCACTGACGGTCTTGTAACACACACTGTTTAAACATAGTTTATCAGTTATGAAGATTATCAGAAATATAGCACAAACTAATACGCCATCAGGAATAGAAAGCCAGTTTACAGTGAGAAGGTGAACAGGGCTCAGGAACTTGGTCACAGGGTGGAGAGGCTGCATGGGGCCAGACAAAGATATCTGGTTTAGGATGAGGATGAGGAAGATGAGAAGATACAAACAGCTGGAGAGGAGACTCTGTTCTTGAGAGAGAAGATGAGGAAGTATCAGAGGCTAAAAAAGCGAAACAAAGAGATGGTAAGGGTGTGGGGGGTAGAAAAGAAAAAAGATCCAACAAGGTTTAATGGACTCATGGATGCAAAAAAATGCAAAGCATTTATTTCCCCATTCAGTAAGATGGAAATGGCTTCTACATAAAATAAATAGCACTTATGAAAGCAACATAAAAAAACCACTCTGTACTCACATATACTCCCCTTTCACACTAAAGCAGATTAAAAAGAACAATTTGTAAAGCTATTTTCCCTATGTTCTAATGTTCACATTTAAGGGAAAATAGAGACCAAAGTTTAAAACTCAGCTACTATTGTTTCTTCCTATGATAAACCTGGTGGACTGCAACCAATTAAACAAGAAATTAAATAATCTGTTTTTACAAAGATTGAGTGCAACTTACCTTAACCAAAACAGCCACCTGAGTCTCAAGTGATTTGCACATTCATATCTATCTATGGATATGAAATGTGCTTGTCTCTCTGTGAGATTCTACTTCAGCGACTGATAAAAGAAAACTTTTTTTTCCTCCATATTTATTTCCTTTAATAATATATACAAATATGGGTGCATGCCACTCATGACAAACCAGATGAATTAGAGGGCAAATCAGAGTTATTGATCAGGGCATTAGAATTAAGAGTCTAGCCTTGTAAGAAATCCATGATACACTTTTTTGATACTTCAAGGTTACACAAAATTAAAGTTGAATCATTTAATAACTTATGAAGGAACTCTATATAAAACTGCTTTCTAAGACCTTTATTTTTCCCAATTTTAACTTCTGCTTCATTAATACATCTAAGAAGAAGAATATTTTATACCCATTACAGTTAGATAAATTCTTTTAAAAGGATTCTTAAATTCAAATTGCAAGTACATAAGACTTCAGATTTGAATTTTAGTTCTCGTTTCATGGTACTCAGATTGGCTAGTCAGGAAAATGGGGTCATCATCACAGGTGGCAAGCAAAGCTAGGAAGGGGAAAATTTCCAAATATTCATGTATATACACACACATACAATGATAGCATTGTATATAAAGCAGAGGGGAACAAACGTTTCTTTCCTAATAAGATTTTCTGCAATATCTTTCTTGCATACCCTTATTCTAACATTTGTTTATTTACTTGAATGTCAAATTCCTTCTGCATTTCCAAACACTGGGGATCCACAGAATTTGCACGTGAGCTCTTTCAGCCTATGAAGGTGCAAATGCATCTTGACCATGTATTGTTTCTGCAATTTGCCCTTTGTGAACAAGTATTTTTTTGACAGACTGCTTAAAAGTTTTCTCATTCAAATACAATGACAAGCTCAATCTCTTTTATTCTTATAGTACCATAACCCTTTAATTTCAAAACTTGGACATGAAGCTTTTATATGTACACTTCTGTATAGACACAGAAGATAACAAAATCTGGGTCCTTAACAGAATTCAAGTATTGGTATTACAACAAAGCTGCCTCTGCTAAAATTAACAATTAAAAAAGAACCAAACCCAACCCAAAACCCAAACCCAACATCCCAAAGCAACAGAAAAGAGAGACTCCCCAACCCATCCTCCAGAATTACCTTTTATAAGAAAAATAATAAAAAGGGGCCCCATCCTCCCTGACAGTAGAGATAAGCTCTAACCAGATAGCTGAGATTTAGAAAAACAAGACAAATTGGAATTTCTAGAAAAATCAGAACTTCTGTATAGATCCTGTTTTCCAATTAAGATATTGGCTGCAGGATTTGAATCTAGGGCAAGCTTCTTGAAAAGCTCACTGTTTTGGACGAGATCTTTACTTAAAAGCATTGAGAAATAGGCAGTCTTTAAAATGCACCAATTCATTATGCTCTCAAGCATGGCAGATATAAATAGGACACCCCAAAGTGTAGATCAAGAGCTTTGTGTCCCATGGGGGAAAAACAAACAAATCCCCACAGCTAACCACAGAAAAACTCCCACAACATCCTCCCAACAAGCACTTTTTGAAGGCATAAAATAAATAATCTCTATCTATGTCTATAATATATAGATATGTATGAAACCTTTATGTCCTTCAAATGAAACAATGAGCAAGACTAGAATACAGAATGGTCACTATAGAACAATACAATGTTACCTTCTATGTTTTAATTATACTAATACAGGGAGACAGAAAATTCCACATTAGGGGCAGCAAGCTAAATTATGCCATACTTCAGATAATATCATATTGCAGTTCTTCGAAATCAGGTGACCTGAGCTTCGTAATCAAAATTGTTTGCCACTATAGCAAGCATAGAACACTCATGATTTCAGAACTAAGTGAACATTCGATCCAACTTTCATTTTCAGAATTTAAATATCTAAACTCGATTTTGCTCTACTGCACAATTCTGATATTAAACAGAGAGATACATTACACATTCCAATGTATCTTAATTTATATGTCTGTGTATTCTAATTCATATGCTGGCAAACCTTCCAATAAGCTGTTTGTGTCCAGCTGTGATTAAGCAGAAATTCACATCTGAAAGGTGCCACGAAAATCCTGTTACAGTTTTGAGATAAAACTCAGGAAACAGAAAACTTTCAATATTTACAATGCCACAAAAATGCTGTAAAGGTTTTTTGGAACTAACATCATCATGGTAATTCCTACTGCAATTTTTACAGCATACCTGTTTTTTGGTTATATGACTTTTAATGCATATCAGTTTGCATTGTGATAAATTAATATATTAAAATAGGCAAATTACATATTGCAAACATTTACTGGCATGTAACAATCTTAGATTTTATGTAGTGCACCTGTGCACCACAGTTTTATATATATATAGATATCACAGTATCACAGCATATATTAGTTGTAATAAATTAAACTTACAAAGTCAAAGCTCTGTCTACAGTAAGCCAACCTACTACATAATTATATTTCAATATATATCAGAGATTTGAATGAACTTAATTAGCAATGATCTCTTCAGTTTTTTTGAAATTAAAAGTTTTCTGAAATTTTTCACCTTTTAAAAAGAAAGTATATGCAAATACCACATGGACAGGAAAACTTAAGAACTCTGGCAAACAGGCTAGTTTAGCAAACTAATGCCCTTGCATAAGAAAATACCACTAAGCTCAGCAAGATCCATATTACAGATATTTTAATCCACATAGAAAAAACATCTTACATTGCATAATTTCCACTTACATGACAACAATAAAAATATGATTTCATTTTGCAAAATAAAACTAAAAAACTAATGCAAAACTTAGCTACTGCTGGACCATTTTACTTACTTTATTGTTCAAACACAGTTCTTACCTGTTTCAGGATCACTGAAATCTGGTAATGTAATTGTGTTAAGCTGTCGTCTGTCAGCAATAGCTCTGTCTAACAGGCTGCTCCCACGTCCAGAATCACTGTAATGAAGTACAGAAGTTGTAAGCTATTAAAATATAAAATTGTATACAGAGATACAAGTTGCATGCTGCCCTCCTCCCACAAAGGTTCTTGCTATAAAAGTTCCTGCTATGAACAAATTTAGTACGAAGCACCACTAACCACTCATAATGCATTAAGCCAGTTGCATTAAAACAGAATTAAGCAGAGCAAAACTAAATCCATATTTACTTCGGCAATTTTGTTTTCATAATTAATCCAATCACAAAGGAAAATACACTTTTAATTTTATTCCTAGCTAACAGAATCCTTTACAGAAAGGATTTATTGCACCTTAAACTTTTATATAATATGAGGTGCAGATCTCAAAGGAAGCTGAGATGGCAGATATAAGTTTGAAAACCCACACCTCTCCCAGACGGAAAACTCAGAATATCTAATTTTAGGCAAAGATGTTACAAAGATGCCATAACTACATTTCATGTTAAAAAGGCGCCACTTTTACCTCCACAGTTTTAGGTTCTTTCAGCATTTTTTTAATATAAACACACATACATGTTAACTGCCTAATGTTGAATTTGATCCTAATAGTGCAGTAGGAGCGTTCTGAACCCTTCCAACACCTCAGGAGCCTGAGCAGTAGCCGTGGTTTTCACTGATTGCTCCTGTGGACAAAAGCACTTCATTTCTACTGTAGTTGTAACTCGGTGTTTGTCAGTCAGCCTTCCTGTTGATATACTAGAAAACTATTTACTCCTAGGATTACTATTAAAAATTTGACAGAAGAACAGGGATTGAAGAACTAAGTGCTTCTTAAGATGAAGCGAGTATTGAGACACATGGACAGAAAAGTGTGAGGAGGCACATAGGGGCACTTCTTATGTAACATTATGTGGTTAATACAGTAAATTAATTTTTAGGATTGTAAGTCTGGTACTATTCACTATCAATATTTTTTTTAAAACCATATTTAATAAAAAAGCACCCCACAAACTCAAAAATAATTAAACTTTAAAGCTCAACTTAGTAGAATGCAAACTTTTGTCTGATTCTCACCCAAGAGACTTTAATCTGAACTACAAGACAGGAATTCAGTACATCTTTCCATTTGCCTTAATTTTAAAATCCTCCTCTTCTGAGTTTGAACTGACAGAAGAGCAAGAAGCAACTCTAAAGAGGGGCACACTTCAAAAATCAGTGAAACGACTTCCTCTCTTTGTAGAGCTGCTACTGAAACAGCATCAGTAAAATTCTGCATTGCCCTAATAGTACTGCGTGATGATTTCCTTACAAAATGATGCCGTTATAGGAATTCACAGGAAACAGAAGGCAGCTTTCTGGGACACACGCTACCTTCTACAGCTGTTACATCAGTTGGTGCATATTTTCTGGTAACTGCTGCATTAATTACTTCCTCAATCCACAAGCAATGACATGACAAATGTTGATGACAACGAGAGAGCCAGGCTTAATGTCAGTATCGTCTAAGCACAGCACTGGCATTGTGGTTTGCTCTGTTTTCCTAATGCAAACTAAGAACTGGAAAAGAACTGAACTCCGTTCGAATGAACTTCAAGCATGATCTACATCCAAAGAGTGTGCAAAAACGTTTGATGAACTAAAAAGCAGTGGAAGTTCACCTGTTGACAAGCAGTGTAGGATAAACATTTAAACCTTGCAAGCCTTGCATGACAAAATAAGTTTTAAATTCATATTAATCATCTCAGGAGGAAAACACTTGTACACCAATTGAAGATGAAAGAAAACTGTTCTCAGTCAGCTGAACAAAGGTAAGGCACAGTGTTGCATTCAGCCCTTAAGTGTGATCTACCTAGCTATACATAATTTATTTTCATTAGTAAAAGACTATTGAGGACACTGAACCCAAGTTTACTCCACAAAATGTGATTAATTGCAAGAAGAAATATTTAACATAAAGCATATAAAAAAGTGAGTTCTTATCTCATTGGGAAGACAGTACATCAAAATTAGTTTTCCATTTAAATCATAATAGAAAAAAGATGTTTCGAATCTCCAAAAAGGATATTTAAATAATCTTTGAAAAACAACATTCTACAAAGGCTTCAAATTATTAAAAGGCCTTTTCTTATTGGTTTAAAGAACTACTAAAAACCTCTTCAATTATTTCCAGTGGGAGACATAATTTTCAATCAGTGCTCTTCTACAAAATGAAGTGTGTGTTAAAATTAGAGATTTTGGAAAATTCAACTTTTCACTACAATCCTGCATCATCATCACTACATGTGGAGTGCTGTTGGGTGAAACGAAGTTCCCAATCGCATTTCAGGTCTGAGTGATAATTTTTATCCCAGTCAGACAGATCTGGATCACCATAATACAACATGAAGGTATTCATCCCTTACATCTCACAAGGACCATCCAAAGAAAGGTTACAGCTTGATATCCATATTCACTGTTTGATACAACTCTCAGTGTGTGATTTGGCAAACCTGCCACCTTCCATCATAACACTTATCCACAACTCCTGTCCACTCTACTCCTAATTTGATTTTGATTTGTTACCATAAATCAGAACTTCAAGAAAAGCCTTAAATGTCAAGATAAAAAAATAAGCAGTAAAAACTATGAGATGCAAAGTAGTTCTCATTATTTTTTCCACTTAGATGTTCTTGAAGGAGAACAGTGACATGAGAGCTGGCAAACAGTTTTTTGAAGTTCACACAGCCAAGACTAAGTTTTCACAGTCACCGCTGATGTCTGAAGGAAGCATTACTTAACGTGTATTTAACATGGCACACTAGCTGTAAGCACAACAACTATAAAAAAGTATTGACAAGTCATAATTAGAGCCCTGATCTGTGTAAAGGACGTAAAAGCAGAATGGAAGGTGAAAAGTTCTGCTGGAGTACCTGCAAAGCCTCACTGAAATCAAGCTTACATAGAAATTTTAATCATTCTGCACAGCATAGCATTCTGACAATCCTCCTTAAACCCCTCTCCCTCCCATGCAAGTAGTCAACTAAAATGAACCACCATCCACTAAGGTAGAAGAGAAATTTTCTCCCTGGTCCCTGGCTGCTAGTTCAGCAACTTCAAATTGAAAATAATTCAGCCCAAACCTTGCTGGTTGCTGACGTACTTGCTTTGTGTAACTGCCAAGCCCTGCTCGCTGCTCCACAGCGCAGAATCAGACTCTCTCCACGCGCTGTGACTGACTCGGGTCCCTTCCTACGCGTTTCCTGCCAAACCCTCCAAACGTTCCTGCTCTCAACTGTTCATGAGCTTGCTAAGGACAGAAGCATTTTTCCCTCTTTGGCCATTAAGCCAGCTCCCTCAATTTTCTTAGAGATGCATGTGTTTACATAACTGGGATAAACAAAGTAAGAGTAAAAACCAAACAGATCATGTTGATCATACTGCTACACAGGTGTCTGACAGCATCTGGTACAAAGCTCTTCTGCTGCAGCATCTCTTCTCCAGAAACTATCAACCCTTCAAACAACCAGGTAGCAGCAAATTCTGCTTGTCCTCTTCCCCAGGTACTTGATAAACGGGTTGAATAGTACCAGCATGGACTTCTGCAAGGTGACCTTCCTGTTTATTTCACAGCTTATCTACATATATATGGCAAAGGACCTTCACAAAACATTTTGGAAACCCAAATAGGACTATAACAACTTATCCTAATACTTTGACTCTGAGGTACCTAAACAGGTTTGTAAGCTAGATCTCCTTTTAAAAAAAAAAAAAAAAATCCATGCAGACTCTGCAAGCACATCGTATTTATGCATCTGACTTCTGATGTTTCTGTAGTCTTAATTAATGTCTAGCCCTCCTTCATTTTATTTAGCAAAAGTCCTTGAATTACATTTCCATCACAGTAATTTCTCCACTAGCCAATATAAAAAAGCTCTATAATTCTGACCAGGGTAAAAATCAAGATGATACCAGTGCATTCAGCCCCATGAAGGAGGATGGCACAGTTACCCTCTCTCTGTTATCAGCCCTCAGTTTATGAGCTTCATAGAAGTAGTTTCTGCATTTCCATCAACTGGCATCTTTGCACTTCAGTCTCTAGAGTCCCAAAGATTAGGCTGTTCATATGAAACACCAGACTAGGTAAAAGGAGAACTGCCGATCTGAAAGGTACTGAGCAAGGTATCGAGCAGCCTAGAATTCTACAGCATCTTACCTTGGGTTAGTGAGATTGTAGCAGGATTTCCAAATCTGCAGCATGTGTTTACAGGTCAGGAGTGCTTCATCTGGGCCTCTGCACAGGGACTCCAATTTGACTTTTGTAAACAGTAGTCTAGTGAAAAGGGAAACAAAAAAGAGAAAGAAAAGAGATTCTAATTCAAGCAAAACATTTTTTACAGATAGTCGACGTCACACCAAACTAGAGAAAACATAACTTCAAAGACAGTGTTAATTTAAATAATTGTTTCATGAAGCAATTACAATGAAGTAAAATATCTGACATCATCAAATTAACTGCTTTTTACAAGACGGTCTTTTCAACAAGAGAGAAACAACAGTTGACAGCATTTTTAACATTTTTTTAGGAGTTAAGGAAGACAATATAACTTAACGAAATTGGAAAAAACTCTAAAACCAGTCCTTCATATGCTGAAAAGAAACATCTTTACTGAAGAGCTTCTTTACTACTTTTATTAGAAAGGAATATGTTTTCCATTAACTGGCTCAGATGATAGTTATCTAGCACATAACTCTCAGAAGAAAGCAACTTGGTATCGATGCAAGATACTTCCCTATAATATCAAATTCTGTTATAGGAAATGGAAGAGGCTACACTGAAAAACATACCACTAGACCAGATACTACTCATGGGAGCTAGTCACCATTAGTAAGGTCAACAAGAAAATGTAGCTCCACTCTACATTACGTTGCCATCAGCAAGCACTAACATTAATGTTTGACTTGAATTTTGGTTATTTTCAAGTGACAACCTCAAGAAAGCACATCATTCATCAAGTATGCAGCAAACTATTCATAATGGAAGCAAACATGATTGTTGGAAGCCACTGTAAATTAAGCTGGATTTCAAAGTTGATGTTCCTAATGGCAGGAAGACAAATGAAGTGCATAGCCTCACAAGATGATGACTGCATATTCCTCTCACACTCAGTAGAAGGTTCTCCACAGAGATTAACTCAGACACCTTCCTGGATAATTAAAGAATGTAAATGCAATGTGACAATAAAGGAGTTAGTCAATTGGTATGCGCATTTATAGGAGTTATAGCATCTGGGAACAGATAATACAGTCAAAAAATACTAATTTAAAAGCAATTTTTAGTAAATTGCAAGATTAAAGAGCGCAAAGGAGGTAAGTATGCATATAAAACTGTTAACCTACTTTCTGTTTTTAAACCCAGGTGTACTTTGTCATTTTCCTCCAGTGCAACCTTAATCATCTTAAGTGAAAAAATTATATGATTGGTCATATGGTTTGTGTGGGAAGACTGAGAATGGTGTAGAGGGTGGGCATGTGTGAAAGCTCAGAACTTTCTTATCCCAAATACAAACTTTGAGGCTGCTAATAGCAACTGCAAACTGCCAGAGGGTTTTCTCAAGAATTTAAGAAATGACATCAAGTATCTCGGCAAGTTACAGCAGCTAAAGCTTTAGTGTTGCACTGAACGTCCTCTGCAGAAACTATCCAACATGTAAAACTAATAATGAATCACACTACCTTAATTGTACAATGTGTGTTAGTGGAACTGAGGAGGAAACAAAAGGCAGGTTGCTGAGTTATTTTAAGAGAATGAGCACCTGTGGATAAGCAAGGTAAATAAGGTCATTTGGAATCTCACCTGATCTCCTGCGGGAGCACAGAACAGAGCAATCAGTTACTCTGTTTAGCTTTCTTCCTATCAGTAACTGGGATTTAAGTATACAGGGAACTATACAGATAATTCATAGTTGTATTTCATTTGGCAGGGCAGTCCAGTCTAGTTATTTGTTTAACTATGTGTGTATCACTGGAATAAAAAATGTCCAGGCCTGTCCACCATTTTACTCAAGAGAAGGGCAAATGACGTGTAACATCCCCTTCCCCTTACACTACCACATCTATTCCACCCCAACCACAAACACACCCACCCAAACAGAAAGACCTGGGTATCAAAACCCAAAGACAAAATCACAGGACTCTACGTCATACAATTCCTTTCCTGTTTCTCCGTACATCAAAAGAAGAGAGCACTTTTTTAGTTTGAAGAGCCTAAAGAAGTTCAATTTTTTTTAAGTTCATCATCATAAAGCACTTTACAGAAGTTACAAAACTTAATAAATTTAGAAGCACTGAATTCAGGAGTCATTCAGGAAAGAAGATAATCATAATGTATACCTTATTATGTGCAGTTTATAGATAGAGTGAATTTACATTAACAGCCTTCAAGCATTTCAGCATTTTGTAGCAGGGAGAAGGCATAGGGTCAGTAAATCACTAAGATTCATCACGCAAGAGCTAAGGGAAAAAACAAGGAGATAGAAAGGGAGGAAAATTAACTTAAAAAAATACTTAAACATGTATAAAATAGCAGGGATCTGTGCAACAAAAACGTAAGAACATGGACTACAAGTGCAGGATTCAAGGGCAAGATAGCAGAAGACAAATACACTTGTAAGAATTCAAGCAACACATCAGAGTGTATGTTTCTGGATGCACTTGGTACACCTGCAACATCTGTTTCTTATGCATTACAGCAAACAAGGGGATTGGATGGTTCCATGTTTCCCAAAATGCAAACTATAAACAAAGTACGATCGAAAAATATTTGTAATTCTAATAAAGAATGGCTAGGCAACTGTATCTACTGGGGGACAAAAAAAGTTCACTGGTGTGGGATTATCCCTACTAAGGCAAAAGTAATCTTTGACTAGAAAAGGTTGCAGTTATAAAGTCATACACAGCAGTTACCCTGAGTCCAAGAAATATTTTGACTACGAATCATAAAATAACTAAGACACTTCAGAAAATTGAGATGAGATGTTAACTTGAAAATGAAAACCTGCCAACTAAATGTTCACTTAAAGGGGGAAGGAAGGGGGCCAGAGGCAGAAGGAACTCCATGTGACAAACAGGTCTCTCAAATTAATTTAATTCTTCCAGGTTCCCCTGAAGGTGGCTGAAGGTTATGAGCTAATAACAAGATAAACAAGCAGCTCAGGGACAAGTACTGTGAGGAAGGTTTTAGAAAGCATGAGGTATATCATCTGAAAAATGATCTTCCAAAAAGTCATCTTCAAACATCTGTGGAAACTTTTTTGGAATACAGCCTGCACTACTGACACAGAGAATCTTAAACTTTAGAGGGACATTTTCATGCCTCTTTTTAATACACTTTCAAAGATAGTGAAGAACTGATAAAAACTACCATGAGAAAGGATGATGAAAATAAAGCTGCACATTTTATGAGTATCACGAATTAGCTGGTTGTGTCTGTAGGAGCCAGAGGTTTAAAACCATGGTGCAGAACAAAACATGACAGAGTAACCACAGCATGGTGAGACACCATTTGTAACTAAGAATGCAAGTATGGAGGAACAGAAAATATTCAAAATATAAATAAAGAGTAGAACGATGTGTGTCAGTTACATGTCAAACTGGAAAAAATATAACAGATAACAAGAAGAGAAATCTGTTTGGGTCAAATCCTCTGGGGAAGGGAAGCAGGTAAAATAGGTTCTCATAAAGCCATTACATTAATGGGGCATTTGTTCCAGCATCAGTGTTTAATATGGATGCAGATCTTTCATGTTAGATAAAAATAAAGCAAATTATATCATTTTAGGAAACTAAGTACTCAGACACAAAATAGAGAACAAATCAAACCTTTAAGTGAAAGGCTTAGTTATTCTTGGAGGTAATAGCTGATAAATTTATTAAATAGCTACTGAAGCATCAAATGACTCCATTACTTCAAGACTGTTCTCAGTAACTAATGAGGACATTATAAAGCAGCTGCTCATAACCTAATCCATATTTTACTGTATTTTTATTTAAATAAAGAATGAAAAAATCTCCAACAGGTTTATAACTAGATCTTTGAATTCCAGAAGCATACACCCAAACAATCTGACAGTGAAGGTTAGCAAAGACATTCAAAATACAGCAGAAGCTTGACATTTAACATAAAAATGCTAAAATATTTAAGGATCTGTGTTTCAAGCTAAAGGGGTAAGACATGATGTTTGACAAGCCAACCACTGATAATATGGTGCAAGACACAATAAACGTGCAGAGATCCTATCCAGAATAGCAGAGGACAGACAGGGGAGAGAAGAGAAAGAAAAATCAGCACAGGAAACTGCACCTGAGGTACCATGATAAAAATGAAAGTTAAGCTATACCTGAACAAGTTAGTATACAAAAAGGCTTTTGTTTTGTGCCTCAGTAAGAAAAAGAAAATGTGTATACTAAACAGGGACAACGGGATGAAAATTAAACATATTCAGGAATGAACCCTGTCCTGGTTTGAGCTAAACAGAACCAATTCTGTTTAGTGATGTTACCTTTCAGCTCAGTCTCTTCTAAGAGGCTGCACTTTCTGAAGGTACCAGCATGTTTCTGCAGACACTGTCTGCTACTAGAAGTGATAGTGCCTGATGTTTAGAGTTACTGCCGTGGATTGGGATGCAGAGAGGCCCTTTCTTACTAGACTTGTTCCTACAGTGACCACGGTCACTGTTGGCTCTTGTGTGCCGTGTTGGGGGTGCTGGGAAGTAGCAGGGGTCACAAGGAAGTACAAGGTTGCACCTCCAGTGAGTGACAGACAGGACAGGTGACCAACAAGAGTATTCCATTCCATGTACATTATATTTGGTATAAAGCTGAGAGATCATGAGGGTTAAGTTTTCTTCTCCAATGGTTAGCATCTGAGGACTGCATTTGTTCTTCTGTCTTTGATCCCAATCCTGAGTTCCCAAATCCAGCTCCTGTGTCCAGCTCCCCTCTGCCGCTGAGCCTGGGGCTTCCCCCGTGCCGCCTGCTCTGCAGCACCAGTGAGGATTGCTATGGCAGGGAGGAATCAGGTTCGATACCAGTTTTGTATATATTTATCATTATTTACATTCCTTATCAGTACTATTATTGTTTCATTAAAGCTGCTTTAGTTTTCTTTTCCAACCCATAAGTCTTTCTACCTTATTCTGTTTCCCTTCCCATTTTTGGGAGGGAGAGGGAGCATCTGTCAGTGTTTAGTGGCCAGTCCAGCCCTAACTGTTTAGAAATCCCCAAACTCCACCATAATCCTTGTCTACATTGTCTCAGATATGGAATTAATGATAAATGGAGAATAGAAATACTTTAAAAATTATTCAAGTCAATGCAGACAAAAATAAATTATTTCTCAGAATTAAGGAAACAGTGACACATAAGATTGCCCTTTCTCAAGTAAAAACTTCAAAGAAAATATCACTTCTGTAATGACTAGGGAACAGCAACTATACAGCTGATGCTTTTTTTTTCCAAGAGAGAAGGCACAGATGAACACATGCAATCTTAATAACATATAAAAATTGATAAAAGAATAGCACACAAAAAATGAAAGGAGCACTAGATAACAATGTTAATGGAAAAATGGGTTATAGATCAAGTTTAATAAAGAGATGGTTGTACCAAACAACTGTGTAACAGTTACTCCAAATCAGAGCTGCTTAACAGCCAGGTTCATCAAGGTGAAACAGCTGTGAAGAGGGCAGATGCAATTCAAACATATACATTGAAGCAGAAAGAGGAGGAGACAGTGCCATTGTACAATACCTCAGCAAGACCACATCTGGAATGTTATACATAAGTCTCATTAGAACAGTTAAAAACACACACATGAGAAATTTCGAATTGGAGCAGCTGCAGAGAAAAGCAGTAAGGGTGATGAACCGATTGGAGACTGCAGAGTATGAAAAATAATTCATCTAGTCAGTCTAGCAAAAAAAAGCCAAGAAAAGGTACAAATTCTACGTATAAACACAGATGAGACAAGCACCAGGAGGGGAAAAGAATAATACTTCTAGAGGACAATGTTTCCACTAAAAAAGTAAATATAAAGACTATACAGACTATTAAAACATTAAGGGTGGAGATCAGGTCTCCATATTCTAAATGAAATAGTAGAAAGGACTGCTTCCTCATAGTTTAATTTTGGATAAACTGCAGAAGAGGTGGAGCAAATAATCTAACCATTCTCTAGAATACAGCTGCTAAGTTCATGAAAAGTATTTTAGATAGGACAACTATAATAATGGAGCCTTGTGACTTCTGAGGTTCTCGCTAGTACTCGATTTTCCAACCAGTACGAACTAATCTACTAAATCACGATCTGAAGCTTTCCCTTTGACCAACTACTGGAGTTTGTAGCATAGTTAAGAGCTTGAGAATCTCCAAAAAAACACCGGTGCCTTAATTAGAATTACAGAATATTTTGGGATGGAAAGGACCTTAAAAAGCCATCTGGTCCAAACCCCCTGCAGTGAGCAGGGACATATCCAACGAGATCAGGTTGCTCAGAGCCCCATCCAAGCCAACCCTGACTGTTTAAGGGATGGGACTTCTACCATCTCTCCTGGCAACCTGGATCAGCCATAGCTAGATGTCTCTAATCCACACACTACTCCATGGAACAGACCTGCTGCCTTTCATTACCCAAGTCTTTCTTCAAATCTGGCAATATAACATGGTATCTATTATTCTCCCAAAAGATCTGCTAGATTAGTGTCTCTCAACACAGTAGTAATCAGTCAACTTTTAATTCCACTAGACGATGACTTCCAAATGGTACATAGCCCTGTAACCTGATCAAAACTAAACAGAATGCTCTATTTTATCTATAAGATGTATGCTCTAATTTATGCATCATATACTCTCCAAATGAAAAGATACTTATTACAGCACAGTAGGAAACTTTCTAAACAATTTGTTCAAGCGGCACAGCTTAATAGCTGTCAAGCTGGTTTTCTTTTAAAAAACCCCAGCATTTAGCGATAGGCACAAATACAGCCTTTGCACTCTAATGTGGAAATACTTCATAGAAACAACTGACCAAGAAGCAAGTAAGGAGACAGGTAACTGAACACGAACTTCCAACAAAGCGTTTACTACTGACCATGAAGTCACCAGTATTACGAAGCGCTTAGTAAAGAACAACATAAAAACAAATAAAAGATCAATTCAAATTAAGAACAAAAATACAGTCTTAATGAAGAGTGCAACTGAAACAAGTCACCACATGCTGTAATGGCTTCTCCAATTTCTTGATATATTCTTACCAAGATCTGACATCCTCTGGAAGGTATGCTTTAGTTAAACTTATACTGTTAGAAAAATGAAAGCAAATTTAGCAACATCTGTTATATAGGACAGAGGTTTTAAAATTTGATCCTCCTGGCTTCAACCTCTATTAATTTGAGTATCCAATTCTGACAGTTGTCCCTTTAACACTTGCTGGAGACAGCTTACAGAGTCACATTAGTCGACATCAAAACATCTGCAAAATTTAACCCACGGGGAGAATGACACCATGAAACTAGATAGAATATGAAATGCATGCAGTTTTCTAAAGGATTTACTTACACAGCCAGTGATTTTAGGTGCATCACTCCTATCACCATGATAATCAAATGTACAGAAGGAAATTCATAGAGGTGTCTGCTGCAATTGCAGGTGAACCATTGCACAGCAGGTCTACCTCATTTTGAATATTCAAGGAAAGTGTTATTATCAGGAAATATATAAATAGAAATTGTTCATTATAAAACGTGAAAAATAATCATTTGTAAGTACCCTGAAATAACTTTTTGCATGACTGAACAGATTAATCTTATTTCTGGTCATCTCTTTTGAACTTCTGTGACATTACTACACAATCATTTTCTCTTGCCTTATCCTGAAGCCAGTTTCCTCTATCCCAATTAATCACGTCTGCTTCTCAATTTTGTTGCTGGGTCAGGAATGAGACTCAATGATTCCAGCTGCATGCGCAAGCTAACAAAACACACGTAATGAGAAGAGGCTACTGAACCTCCGAGGAGGTTGATCTGGCGCTTAGGGACATGGTTTAGTGGTGACCTGGCAGTGCCAGGCTAACAGTTGGACTCGATGATCTTAAAGGTCTCTTCCAACCAAAGAGATTCTGTGACCACAGCTATCAGCAATGTCTACTTCAGTATATTTTTCAAGCTGCTTCCATCAGTCTGCTTCGTTCAGGAAATCCAATGGACTGAATGACTGGATGCCCAACACTAGACAACACCAGATAACAGGAGGTCAAGCAAACAAACCCAGTTTTTGTAAAAATCAAAAAAATCATTTAACTTACTAAAACAAGCCTCCTAAAATCTTTCTCAATCCATCACCAAACATACCCAAAAGATGTGAAAGCTGTTCCAAGTGATTCAGGGGAAGTGAAAGATATCTAAAGGGTCAATATTAATCATAAGGGTAATCTACATATGTGTGTATATATACACACACACAGATGAAGTAAAAATAGGCAGTTCAGACTGCTGTTTGAAGCCTGACTTTCAAGCAAGCAAAAGATGCAACAATACGAGCCCTCAATCTCCAGTTAACACAATTTTGTGGAAACCACGGATATGTATCCTTAGTGTGTGATGGATGGCCTCTGCTGGACCCTTTGAAATAGCAGTAGCATTGCTTCTTTGTGAGGAAAAGCAGCAGTCAGTCCTGTGACTTTTGGTGGAGTTTATGTATACTGTATTCCATCTCACAAACTCAGTGTCCTTAAGAAAATGCAAATCTGTAAACTATAATGAAGATAGTTTCTGACTAAAGCCAGAACAAATTAGTTATACTTGAAAACTTTTTGTTTTCCTGCACTGAACACCCTGCGGCAGCCAGCTCATGACCCAAACTGGGATCCTTTCAATCAAGTTTCAAAGAAGAATCTACAGCCTAGCAAATATAATTCAGGGCTAAGACCCTGAGGCCAGTGACCAATTTGTTATATAAAGCAATATAGAATCCAGGTATCAACAATGTCGTTTTTAATGCAGCCCAGCACGAAAAGAAAAAACAAAAGCAACCGATACTGTCTCTCATGACTTACAGAAAAATAATTTCTTAGAACAAATTCATTTAACACCCAAGCCAGACAGGATCAAGATAGAATGGATTTGAAAAAGCATGTAGTCAGATGTTGATAAGAATGCATACACCAACCTGAAAGACATGACTTTGGCAAGCCTAGCAGATCACTACTTTTTGTCCAGTCATATATTAGAGTCCTTTCCTCAAGTAACTCCCAGTGCTGCATTTATCAAGGAAAAAAAAAAATCATGTTTAACCAGCACAATACACTACAGTGTATCTACAGTCAGTCTTGGGAAAACGGAATAGTGTAGTCTATTCCCTTTACTTGATAAATACACCCCCGTCCCACAAAACACCAGTGTATGTATCATCATACACGGCATGTACCAATCAGCTCTTCTGTTATGCCCACCCCGACAACTCCCAGAGGAAAGAATTCTGTAATCAATGGACCAAGAGGGATACTAGAAGGCTCTGCGATTCTGCAAAATCTACTGTAGCTCAAAAGAGCTACAGGGGTTAGGAAGGAAAGGATTTAATAGTTTTCAGAGGAATGACATTTTGGCCTGATGCTTCTGTGAAATATTCTTGGAAGAAAAAAAATTTCTATTGCACTTCAACAAATGTAAATGTTTAAACTGTGAACTTAGTCTTCAGTTGTCTTCAAACCTGTTACCATATGTCTTTCTTTTTTGAGTGTACTTAACATTAAAATAACATGCTTGCACTCCTCAAATAAACCATCTGCTGCTCCCTACTTCTGCTACTTTAAAATCTTGTCAGCTGTTATCCACTGCAGTTCAGTTTTCAGTATAAAATTAGCAATTAATATCTATTATTTATTTTGCCCAATTACACCAGTTTCAGGCACTGTATTTGTCTTTAAGTGCCCCAACACTTGAAATAATGAGGGAACATCAAGCAGCTAAGATGAAGAAAACAGTATCACAAGTATTTCACTGAGAAATCTAATTCTCTCTCCCTTGACTGAGAATCTACTTTTGACGTAGAAACAGACAGAAGTGTTGTTTCAAGATTTCATATAATTCAAAAGACCACTACAATATAGATTCCTCATAACAAGTACATAAAAAGAGAGGAGAGAGTCACGGGAAGGAGTTTGTAAAGAAGGCTCCTTGGGTAACGGCACACAGAACAGTATTACATGTATTGCACAGGAAACACAAGCCCAGTATGAACCAATGCAACACAACCACCGTTACCCTGCATCACCTTGAATACACCTTCAGACTGTAATGAACACGTCTGGGACTGCTTATACATTCAGAGTAGGCAATCATTGGACTAAAATAAATAAAATTCAAGGAAAACCCAAGCAGCTAAGCCTCCCTCACAGTTAAGTACTCTATGTAATTTAGGATACATTGTGGCTCCTTCCTGCCTACTCTCTGCACTCAGGGCAACATGCCCCTGCTTCTGTTTCAAGGGAAATGGATCATCTCACCCAGTCTCCCACATAGTTTGATGGTTGGGGCTCTGAGCTGTATCATCTGTAGGTTCAAATCCTGTCAAGCTGGAGGAGAACTGAACTTCACATTTCTACTACCAGGATAAATTGTCTAAATAACTGTGGGGGAAAAAACAGTGCAACTTCAAATAAATTCAAATGCAGTAGGATCTGACTGAGATTAATTACTCAGATTATTTTGGTGTTGGCACCTTACTCCCACCCATGTCACCAAATCAGGGTATTTAAAATCTTTTCCGTAATCTTAGGCCCTACAGATCTTTTTGACCCTGGATCAAAGCACTCTCAGATTTCGAGAGGCTTCAGAGGTTAGCTAGCATTGAAACGTAGATTGATTGTATCACTCTGAAAAACACAGCTAACTTGTTTATAAGTAGAGTGGTTACAATCTAGCCTTTTAAGCTTACAAAAAGTTTGAACTGAGAGTGCGATAGATATTCAGCAAATATCTTGCATTTTGAGTATTTCTGGAAAGCATTACTACATACCTATTTCACTTTTAGAGGTTTCTTAGATTATCACCCGTAGTTTTGCCAACACCCCTAAAGTTTCAGAGCAGATTGCACATTTATGCTGCCAAAGTAACAAAAAAAATGAAGAACAATCAACTCTCTATTCAAAGAAAAAGCTATACCTTGCTCCTAACAGCAAAATGTGGTATTTGCTCAATCCTTCCACCCCTTTAGATAATGACGGGACAGAAATCTTGGGTTCTGAGGAACTTCTGTCTACTTACCGACCTAGAGACGCACAGAACAAAATCATTATCTGACTGGTCATGTTCGTTCAGCAACTTTCTAGCTTTATAGTGCAGGAAGGTTAACATTAATTTAAGTGTCTTGCTTAGGTATGCTTGCTGTACATCTCAACTACTGAATATGAATTCTAGGAACACAGACTTTCAAATGTTAAAAACTGACAGACAACATATTTACTAATTGATTAAAACAGAGGAATGCTGGAAAATATCCATTTCTCAGCATGACTCACAGAGTATTCTGTGACTTCCTTGCAACCTCTGGCATTTTACAAATATGTAGTATTATAAACTTCTCAAATTTAAGATTCTTTTCAAAGAAAAGCAAAACAAAAACAAGATACAGCTGTTAACAGGGCAGGAAAGCACTCAGTGAAGCAATGCAATAACACCATAGAGGTATGCAGATTAGAATAATCATAAAAGATACAAGAAATAACATAAATCACAAGCCCTATATTTTACTTCGGTATTTCCCAAGTAGAGATTTATTAAGCTGCAAAGTCACGGAAGTATCATTTTGCATAAGGTTAACAGATTCTAACAGAAATACAGAGAATATCAAAGAAACTCTTGTACTAGCTAGCTTACTAGGATTGTAGCTATAACTTAAAGATAAAACATAAAACATAATGGTATTTGATGTGTTTACAAAGGCCAATTAAGTACCATAGACGAATAAGCAAATGTTTCAGAATTCCTAAAAATTAGCAAGCTTTTTAGGAACCCAAGACTGCTAAGAAGTACTGTATTGTTTACCAAAGTTGCAGAATATGAAAATTGAATCAATGACATACCAAGCATTTGTGGTTTATATTTTATATATAAGCACATACACACTGTCAACCATTTCAGGAGCACCAGACAGGGCGTGCAGGAACAGACTGCAAACTTAAGGTTTTGCTGATAAATGCAAAAATAACTTAGTTACATGAAGGAATCAATCCAAATTCATATTATTGACCAGATGTGTCTGTCTGGCTGTCAGTATCAATTGCAGAGAGCATACAAGGAATCTCAATCATATCCTTGACATCTCAGGGAAGCAGAAGTAAGTTGACAGCACTAAAAACAAGACTCGAAAAGATTTTCTAGGGATAAATATAGCTGTATTTCACTTCGAATTCTTCAGCAATTTGTTGCCACATCTGCTGGTGATTCCTACTGCCAACAAATTCCTCTCAAATTATCTGATCTGTACCAGTAGGTTGTAACATAGTATCCTGTGGAATCGCAGAACACTTTCGACCCTAAGAGACCTTCAATGTCATCAAGTCCAACTTTTGTCCTAGCCACATCAACACCACTAAACCATGTCCCTCAGCACAACATCTACCCTTCTCTTAAACACCTCCAGGGGTGGAGACTCAACCACTCCCCCGGGCAGCCTGTTCCCATGCCTGACAACACTTCCAGTACAGAAATTCTTCCTAATATCCAACCAGAACCTCCCCTGGTGCAACTTAAGGCCATTTCCCCTCATCCCATCACTCACCACTAGGGAGAACAGACCAACACCCGCCTTGCTACAGCCTCCTTTCAGGTAGTTGTAGAGAGCGATAAGGTCTCCCCTCAGCCTCCTCTTCTCCAGGATAAACAGCCCCAGATCCCTCAGCCATTCCTCCAAATCCTTCCCTAGCTCGGCAGCCCACCTCTGTACCCTTTCCAGCACCTCAGTGTCGCTCTTGTAGTGAGGGGCCTAAAACTGGACACAGTACTCGAGGTAAAGCTGAGTCCAGGGGCACCTGCTGCTGCTGACACCACCATTCCTGATCCAGGCCAGGATGCCGTTGGCCTTCTTGTCCCCCTGGGCACACTGCTGGCTCATGTTCAGCCGGCTGTCTGTCAACACCCCCAGGTCCCTCTGCCTGGCAGCTCTCCAGCTACTTCTCCCCAAGCCAGTAGTGCTGTCGGCAGTTGTTGTGGCCAAAGGGCAGGACCCGGCATTTGGCCTTTTTGAAATTCATGTGATTGGCCCTGGCCCAGCGATCCAGCCTGTCTAGATCCCTCTGCAGAGCCTCCTTACTCTCAAGCAGATCAGCGCTTCCACCCAGCTTGGAGTCATGTGCAAACTTACTAAGGGTGCACTCTATCCCCTTGTCCAAATCATTGATGAAAATGTTAAACAGGTCTGGGCCCACCATGGTGTTTTTATTATGCAACAGGAATAACAATTCAGAACTACTATTACGACCCATATGATTAATATACTTACATACATCAATAGAAAGACAAGTACTTTTAAAAACAACTCAGGCAACATGTTTAACCACAAGATGCAGTTATAAGCAAGGATGGAAAGGCCATTAAACATATTTGAAAATCTGAGTCACAAGAGGAATTTTAAACATTTTACTGAATGATCCTTTGTTCTCGTATTACAATAGGGAGTACTGCAGTTTCAGAAATACTACTTCTAGATTTTTATTATTCTGAGAGATACAGTAGTTTCTTCTTTGTCATTTACATTGCCACTAAGTGGCAGAAGATGAAACAAGGGACAGACAATGACAGATCACACTGCTTTGAACATATCTGGTTTTAACAATAATAGCATATAGAATTAGGTAACTGATATGTCAGTTGTCATCTATCTTGTTCACTTTAATTATCCATCAGCCAACTTCAGATGACCAGTTATTATACAAGCAAAAGAGGAGATTCTATGTTATGATGCACTTTACAGAACAGATTCCATACAATATGCATAGTTATCTGTGGGATGGGAGAAATCTATCCTAGCCAATGGTAAATTCCTGTTAATGCTTTTTAGAATACTGCATAAAACCAGAAGATAGAAAAATACTCTAAAGCATGCAACAGGGAGAAATTATCTAAATAAAGTGTCTGTAGAAAAAACAAAGCAAGATCAACCATCCAGTTCTAGCCTCTCTTCCAAAACCAAACTCTTATTTGCTATTTAACAAGCCTTCAATAAAAAGCAGACTTGCATTAAATGGGCAGGAGGGAAGACTGTTGGAAAAAAACCCAACAATCTTCAAATCCATCCACTCTTGAGATGAATGAGATGAGAATCTAAGAAAAATAAATATGAGAGAAAGCGTAGAAAGCAAACATGACATTCACTCACATAAAATTTTCTGGATATTCACTCAAGGCCATATCAATGATATTCAAAGCATCATGATAGTGCTTCTGGGCTGATAGCAAGAGTGCAAGGAGATGAAGAGAGTTGGCATCATCTCCTTGTAGCTGCAGAGCCTGACGAACATAACCCAAAGCTTCTGGTATCTGATTAAAAAAATAGCAGAAAAGAAAGCACCGCTATTAGAAAAATTGCCTATTACTTGATTGCACATCCATAAATTTTTCCAAATATTCACCTGGATAACATACAGAATTTCTACAGACTCCTGTAAGACACTACTCAAAAGTTTAAAATGGACCTGACGCTCTATAGTTAACATATTAAAAAAAAACCCAGTTCTCTTAAGCCCTTTAAAATATTCACTTGCTATTCTTTTTCAACAATTAATTTTATTTCTATATAATTTTCAAAGTATTTTAATTGTAATACATAAACTAACATCTACAGCTAGACTGCAACAGTAAGTTTTATTCATATGGGATTTCATTATCTGCTCAGCTGCATGTGCTTTTGCTCAAAGTAAGTAGACTAAGTGTTGAAACCAGGAAATGTAATTAAGCAACACGAGAAGTTTGGAATTCAGAAGTACAGAGTCACAGACTGCTACCGAAAAACAGTTTGTGCTATTAAAGCTACAGTTCATGCCACGGTAGTGTTACATAGTCCAATGTCTTTGCTACTCATTAGCAATGAGAAGTAGTCATCTAGAGCATGTAAACTACCGTTCTCAGAGCTACTTCCTAAAAAAAACACGACACAGGAAAAGGCTCACTGTGACATATACAAAGTAGCTTCACATTATCCAAATTCATGGCATACGTGGCAGAATCCCAAATCCCTTAAACCTAAGAGCTGTACAAGTTGGATTGAGCTCTGATCTGTTTCACAGCTTTAATATACTTTCCAGTTTTTTTAAACAGAATTTTGTAATTTTGTTCACAATAATCAAACGTCCTTCAAGCATCAAAAAAAGGCATGGATTTTAGCAGACTCGCAAGATTTAAGCACTGTCAGGATCACTAAAGACTAGATTCAAGAGTCCCACATTCCACATAACGACATAAATGTTCAGCAATATAAATGCTGAAACAAATAAACTGAATGATTATGTGTTATCTCTGATCCTAGAGCTGGACATACTGCAGAACTCTAGAGAAGCATACAAGACCAAAGGTGTTCAGAAAGAATATTTCAGGTGGGTTTTTTTTTTCATATAGATACACAAGAAAAAACAGGTTTTTATTAAAGAAATCTTCATCCATATCCATCAATAGCTACAAATTCTAATCTTCATATGACAGTGTGAGGCTGCACTTTTAAACCACAACTAACCTGTCTGGATATTGCAAGCTGCAGTGACAAGTAAAATGCTGCCAGATGATCCGTAGGAGACAAACTGTGAGCCCTTAAAAACAAAGAAACAAAACAAAAACCAGTGATTTCTTTCCCATTAATACATGTTAGACACACACACAAATGCAGATATATTCATGTATCCATATTTAGATTTCTTCACTACAAGTATGCTCCTATTTCATATATCATCCCTGATTTAAAGGAAGCACTTTGGGCCATTAGAGAGTTATAATAAAAAAATCATTAAACAGAGCTTCTTACAGAAAAAGAAAGGAAAAAAAAACTAAAAAAATCCCCAAAACCTAAAAAATCCCCCCAAACAACATGTCTTCAAAGGGAAGAATTATGTCATCTGCATGAGAAGTACCGAAGCAATGGCACCGACCCTGACCAGGATGGTTCTAAAGCACAGAACTCAAACAGGAAGAGCAGCAGCAAATTAGATCAGAGTTTTGTTCTTCCTTCAGACTCCCAAAGTTTAAGCACATTCTCAGTCCAGCACACTAAATGGCCTCAGAAGCCAGTCACTCCTTGGTTTTGAGCTGCTCTGAGAGCAGAGCACCTGGCTACGTAGCAACGAAAAGAAATCTAGGCTGGATGGCTTCTTTATTACAGCATTATAGTAAAAGGCAGCATAAGGTCTGTCTCACCATGAGCTTGTGTTTGAAGTTCAGATGAAGAAGTTTATGTTGATGACTGTTTTATAAATCTAACTTTTTGTCCACAAAAATGTTGAGCTGCCCAATAGCAGCAGGGTTCTGTGATTATTCACTCTCAAAATATTTGTAACTACTGCTGTTGCAAGTAACCCCAATTACTAAAACAAAGAAAAAAAATTCCCACCATTTTCTGAAATTTTGTTTTTAATGTTTTTGCCAAATGCACACACTTATGTCTTCTTCATTTTGACACTTATCCTACATAACATGTTCTTGTAATACACCCTACTGTTTTCCCCTGCAATACAATCTGTCTACTGCAAGATATGGCTTGGGCAGGGGGAAGATATATGCTTGAGCATAAAGACAAAAAAAATTATGGCCATACTCCAAAATGATGCGTAGTAAATACAGGGCAGCAAGCCTGGAACTATTTTTTCTACTTAAATTTGCATTCTTTCAAAGGAGGCTGATTTAGAAATAGGATGTGTAATAAACGTCTTAAGAACATCTAATGAGTCGTCTCCATTGAGAGGGAGAAACAAAACTAACTTTTAAGCCATTACAACCGCAAAAGGAACCTTCTGCTTCTGACTTCTGCATTTCTTTCTTCCCAAGTCCAAAGAGACAGTTCCATTAGTTTAGCAGCTACACTCAACAGGTATCAAAGCAGTCTGAATTATTAGAGGACAGTTTCATATTTTGTTAACTATACCTCTAAATTTGAGATTAGAGTCAAATATAAAGCCTAACAGGGTCCAGGATCAGGCCTTTTTTTTTTTAATTTTAGTTCACAAATTAAGCAAGACTAACCAAAATCAAGAGTTTTTAATTCAAAGAGTACTTCTCCAGCCACTCAAGCTTCAGCTAGTGAAAGAGTAAAGCTGTTACTATCTAGCAACCATTTGGTGAGTTCTGTGAAACATCAATTCACACCAACCCCGGGGAAAAGCACTGAAAGTCTTCCAAAATAAAAATAATAAAAAGTTAGTGACACAAGTATGCCCTCAGCACCATGCGAAAATGGCAACAAGCACCTTTGTAAATGCCCACTATCACAAACTGTTAGCCTTGAAATGTGACATAGGCAAGAGTCCAAAATATATTTGACTTCTATTACTTCAGGATTTGGTCTTCTAGGATTAAAAATTCACAAAAAATCCCCAAACAAAAAAAACTTGGCACATCAAAATACTGAGTCCAGTACAGCTGCTTGCTTTATAAACTGTGTAGGAGCTGAATGGAACTTTCAGCTTCTACCTCCTGGAAAATGTTTATTTTGAAGGTGTGAGAAGAGAAAAAGGGCGTAACTCTGGTATGCTGAGCATAACGCACTCTCTGTGGTAACAAGTTTTCGGTAACATCCTATACGTAGTGTTATCAATGCAAGGAAGCATAATGACACAAAGCATGATAACACTGATAGCATTGATAGGGAAGCAGTAATATTATCAACCACACTGAAGTGTATTTCTAGTACAGCTGATCTATCCAGTGTGAGTGTCTCTATGAAAGCAAGCAGGGAAACGTGCTAACATGCAGAACAATCACCTTGCAAAATACACTTTTTCCCTTCTCTTAGAAGGTAGCTATGGGATTTCTGAGATGCAGAAACTCTCCTGTGTGGAGTCCAAGCTACTCATATTAGCAGTATCACTAACAGCAATACTAACAATTCACTAGAGTTTTCAAAACATACACCCTGCACGTTACTAAAACCTCCAAAAGATACTTGAATTAAAAGCCTGTGTACAAGTTCATGCTGAGAAAAGCCAGAAGAAAGGATGAACACATAATCTAACATCAATACCCTGGAACATGCACTTAAAAATACAAAAACTTTGTTTCTAGGAGGTTGAACCAAGTGGGGAAAAACAAAAGAACACAGAAAATCCCAAAGCATCATGAAAGATGTAGAGAAAGCAGATGAAATTAATTCTCACGTTCCCAAGATCTTGTGTATAAGTCTATATTCTGTCAGTTAGCACAAATATTTCAGTGCTCCTTATCAATACAAAACTGAAGTTCCACTCAACCTATAGAGCTGAAGGACAGCTGTAGTGGTTCACTGAAGAGATGCTAGATACACTTTCACATTTCAGCTGGCACTATTTGCTGCTAGGAAGTCTTCAAAACTGAACAGTTAAGAACGTATCAAGAGACTCATTGCTCAGCTGCAGAGAATGAAACAGAAATGTTCCTGGGTGAAAGATGACATAACACACAACCACGGAACAAGACATGAATAGAGTGTGTGAAAGAGTAATTTCACAGTAATAAGAAGCTGAATATCATTTGAAAAACAGTTCTCCTAACGTACTGCATATTGTTTTTTCTCTTCTAACTTAAACTGCTCTTCTTCTAGAGCAATCTAATAAAATATTACCACAATAAGCAGTATGCTACCTATAAAAGCATCCTCATATATACAGGTTGTCAAAACACTGCACAACCTCAACCCTCAGAAAATGGCAATTTTCCAGACAGATTGATAGTAGGAAATGACTCAGAATTTTGGGAATCATATATTTTAATAATATATTCTAAGAATATATTCTAAACTGGAGAGTAGAATCAGCAAGCACTGAACTGGAGGCTTCAGGCTGGGGTTCATTTCATCCCTTGCTATATCCAAGAATCAGCAGAAGAAAGCAACTCATTATTGAAAGCTCAACAGTAGCAAATGGATAGAAATGGCAAGAAATGGTTCGGATAGTATTTCTGAAATAGTGATGATTAAGTCAGCAGTAAGAGAGATGAGTGAGGAACTGAGGTATAAACCAGGAGTTAGTTCAGTTCCAACATGGAGAAAAGAATGCTGAAGTAATAAAAGAACTAGTAAAACCATTAAGGAACAGAAAGAGCAAAGACATGTTAAAATGCATTTACATACAGAGGAATGGTTAAGATAAGACATAAAACAGAAGGACCAGTACATACCAGCCTCACTCAAGTTACCTGTAAAACACTATTTCAACCGTATCCCCTCAAATATAAAATTACTAACAAAAATCTGAGACTTCATATCCACATTAACAAACAAACCAGTTTTCCCGAGACATGCAGGCCTATCTCACGGCAGTACGGTTTTCAAGGTTATATAAACACAAAAAGAGATGTATTTAGACGCTAGAGCACTCCTGCCAGCTTTGCCATCCAGATTTGTTTCTTTGACAATTAGGGTGAAGATGTTCCCGTTCACTTGTTTATCGTCATTTCGTTTGCAGGTACAAACCCTTGAGAATGAACTACAGTCATGCGCAACAGCGCTACTTCTGTGTGAGGCACTTGGAAGATCAGGCATTTGTGCTGTCAAAGCCCACGCTGTTGAATCTCTGGATAAAAGAGATTTCTTTCCCCCTACCTTACTGCCTGCATTTCACCCCTTATACACAGTTGCAGAGCCTCAATTATTGCTGTCTCCATAAAGGCAAGTTTGAAAACCTGCTGTACAATCTGAGCAGCAACCAACTTTTCTAGAAACATACTCACGTGGAAGCATGACTTGGAACCTTGCATCACATGATTTTCCCTTCTAGATCAGAACAGAATACTCCTTTGAGCAAATATTTTGTACTAGAGAGCAGCACAAATGTCTTTAAAATGAAATAAAAGGAAATCCTTAGAAATCAATTCAGATATTTCTGACAGAACATGAAGTAAATGCTAAAGAAATACATTTGTACTTGCGAAGGGAGACTCCCAGAGGTGAAATCCTCATTACACAATCTTTTACAAGTCTCTCTTTTTAACACATAATAAAAGCTTTTCACTACATATAGCAGAGTGAAATGAAAAGATTAACACCCACTCACCTCTGAAATGCAAGAAGAGCCTTTCTCTGCAAGACCTCCTGCATCCCTCGCAAAGATGCTAAAAAGGATATATTTAATCAGTGATCCGCAAGTTCAAGAGACATATTCCACATGCTCACTGAATAAGTTTTAATACATTGACTGAAAATAATGGTTGTGCACAGAAGCTTTAATTTTTAGTCTAGAATTCTCCTAGGTAACCTTTTTTTAGATAAGAAGGGAATTTCCAAATGTGAATATTTATTACTATCTTACCATCAGTAGCCTGCAGACTGTAGGTCAATCCCAGTGCCAAGTAGCCTTTTGCTTTGAACTCTGATGTTTTGTCCCCAAGATCAACAACGGTTTTGGCAAATCTTTCAGCTTCTTCCAACTGAAAATATTATAAAACACCCATGTAAGTCTAAAACTAGCTAAATATTACAGTATAATGAGAAGAACACACAGTGTGTCTTATGCCCACTGAATCTGTTGAATTCTCAGCCATGACTGCTTATAAAGATTATTTCATTTTTCACTAGTTTTCCTGCTAAATACTGAGTGAAGAAAACAGATTTTAAGCTGAAGTACCCACTTCTATGATTGTGGGAAATTCTGGCACATACACACAGATCACTCTAAAATTACTGTGGTTTTATCTTTTTTTTTTTTTTTAAAAAGGCATTTCTGGTCCATATATGCCATCTACCATTTTTACATTTCATAAACAGAGTTCCTGCCCCTGAACCATTTCTTAGGAGAATCAGTTATAAGAACTATGGCTCCAGCTCTGCAAAAATGTGTAGTCATATAGAACTCTGCATCACATATAGGACTGCTAAATGTATGCAAACTCACAAATAAACACATAAAAGATAAAGGTTTAACTGCACATCCATGCTAGTCAATCATTTAGCCATATAGAAAGAAAAAAACTAACACTTAAATTCATTCCAGTTAATGAAAATGCTAAGTACAGTAAGCTACTCCATATGGAGTCAATATACAGGGAACAATTTACAGAATTAAGATCTATGTTAATTAAGATTGTATTTTTCCCAGCTTCAGCAAGTCATGTAGCTGCTACTGCACTACTTTCTCAATTTTTCGTTGTGAACCTTTCCCTCTTGTTCCACTCCTTTTTAAAATAGACTCATTCTTCCAAAAATTACACATGTATCTTGAAAACCATAAGATGATCTTCTGTCACCTTGATGTTTTTTGTATAGATATAAATTTTTTTAAGTTATCTAAAATCCAACTTACGTAACACTTTTTAAAAAGACTCTGTCCCTACTAGGAATTCATAAACCCCAGCAGCCCGCAACCACAGTACCACCAGAAGAGTCTCTTGAATATAAGAGATTTGTCTCATTACCTTCCAAAAAATGTTATTTTCCTCTTGCACAAAGGAAGTAGTAGTTTAGGTTGCACTTTAAATCTCTGTATGCCAACGTTTTAATTTCTAATACATTTTTAGCTATGTCTTAGATCACTATCAGGATATACTACCTTGATAAACCTAAGTATAGCCGTCAAATACTTTAAACTAGCTACGCAAACAGGGATGTGCATGTGCATATATGTGACCAAGTGCATGTCACTACTGTGCAAAATATTTGCTACATCCCTAAATCAAGATTTTTTTGCACTGCAGCACAGCTCTTGCTGAAAAGACAAAGAGTGGCAAAGCTTACCCAGTGGAGAGAACCCATACAGAGCTTTGCAGCAAGGAGTGGAATAGTTGCATCATCTGGTTTCAAACGTATACATTCCTTCAAGACTTTAACAGCTCGAGCAGACTGTTAAAAACATTTTCCACTGAAATTACTAAAAGTATAAATACGTTTCACATATAGAAGATTAGAACTTCCATCATTTACCTTATTTTTCCGATGTGAAGGAGACACTACTAAATATTTTGCTGACACTTTGTCACAACTCCTCATGCAAGTGAAACACCAGAACTGAGGCACTGCTGTTGTTATTTAACCCCTATGGAACTATCACTAACTGTCCCCATCCCCAGTGAAATGTTTGTCCAATTCTAAGGGCACATGATTCAGAAAACAGTTCTGAGATGCAGTTAAAACTTTGCTAGGCTCGTAAGCTCAAAATATCTGAGCCAGGCAAAGGAAAGTACAGGAACAGGACAGAGTCTTCAAAATAAACTGTTTCAGTTTTTGGGAGTTACAACAGCTCTTAGGAAGAGCTCTCATATAAGATTGTATAACAGGACTGCTCCTCCTCTTTAAATTCATTTGGCTCCATACAAGGACAATTTAGAAGATAACTCAAAGCAAATCAGAGAGTAGAAAGAAGAACCAAGCTTCTTCAGAACCAATGTGCTTCTAAAAATATTTTCTAAAGAAAACACAAATCGTTTCTTTCCTCCATACTGAAGATGAGGAAATTACCCCCACTGAGAATTATCTTTTAGAAAATTGTTGTTAATTATTTAAGAATGTGATTTATTTTCTATAACATGACAGAGAAAAGCAAAAGAAACTGAAAATAGAAAATTGCATCTGATAACATAAGGTCCTGGGTTATACAAAATAAATAAAGAAAATCCACCTCACTTTAATTGGACAGAATACACAGTCTCAAAGACAGTAATATTACAAAAAGACACAATCACAAATGACCAAAGGGGAAAAAAAAGCAAGAGAATCATGAAACAGCATTAATTTGTACCTAGGCATAAAACTTCTTCATCAAAACAGCACTTAAACAGGTTGTTACTGGATAATATGATCTGGTATAATTTAATAATTGTATTCAGTTAGCTTAGCTTAATTAAGCTTGTTGGCAAGATAGTTCTTATCATCACCTTTCAGTCTTACTAACTTAGAAACTATTGAAATAACAATATTCTTTGTAAAGCACTAGGCATAAATTCAGGAGTACAGTGTATTTACCTGATTTAAGGTTTAGAATAATTTTCCAAAACACTATAGTTGAAAATTATGAAGTGCCAAATGTTGTTATTAAAAGTCATCAATAGAAGAATTACATCAAAAAATTAAGACTTACTTTTCCTGCTGCCATCAAGGACAATGCAAATTGATACCAGAGATGGAATTCTTCAAATGCAAACTTCATGGCTCTTTCTAAACACTAAGCATGGGAAGAAAATTGTTGAAGACACATTTTTCAATTATTACGAAGACATTCTAGTATAAAAACTTTCCTACAGACTCACACCCAAAATACATGTAATTAAAAATTAAATCATTCAAGGTACCAGCAGGTACCAGCTGCAGAAGGCCAGAGATAGGTCTTCCACAAAAAGGAAATTGTACACATGCTCTTCCTAAATTATGAATATTTAACAGGCAATGGGCACCACAAGTACTTATCATCACCACTTAAAAGAGCTGGGGGGTAAAGACGGGAGTGAGTTGTCATCTGATGGTATTATTTTTATTTTAACAAATTTTAACTGCACACTCAATCTGCTGCTGAGATTTTTAATGTAATAACTGAATGTCCAAAGGAAATTCATTATTACTATACTGAGACTAAACATATTAAATTAGCATTATATGCTAATTTTGAAAGTTTCGTATCTGCTGTTGTCAATAAACTATTTAATTTTTCTATGCTCAATTTTACTAATAAGGTCAGCTCCAGAGAGCTGAAAGGTGCAACACCTCTCTGGATTAAACTGATTTAGCAATTAACTTTATAGTCTGCAGAGTTCAATTGCATGAAGTAGCTTTTCTGCTCTGATAGTTACAATATATACGCTAATTAATTTTCACATTCAAACTCAGCCTTAACATTACAGAAAGCACAGCCAGGTGTGTAGCATGTTCCCACACTCTAACAGAACCTGAAGCAAAGAACAGCACTGAAGATCAAACAAAACAAATACGAGACATGAACTATTCATTACGCGTAAGTAAAGCATGCTAGATCTTTTCCTACTACAATGTCCAGTATTAAGTCTACTACTAAACAGAATTTCTATTAAATTATTATAAAGGAATAAAGTTTCCAAAAATAAATTCTTTCTAATACTGTTGTTAAAAGGACATCATCAGACTGTACGTGTAGGAAGTTAATCGAGTATCTGTTAAGTAAACCAACACAAGATTTGTTTTCCCACTGGACTTCCTCTCCTTCAGTGGAAGCAAAAAGATCACAGCAAGAAACGAATGAGTGCGTTTTGTGTGATGTCTTCTCCTTTTACTCTGGATACTTTGCAGAGATGCCTAGGTAAGGCACACTCTTCCATGTCCCTCCATGAACTTGGCAAAAAAGTTGCTAAATCTCTCTTTCTCTCTAGTAATTAGTACAGCTCTGGTGCCAACCTGGGTGCTTCTAAATGAAGGAGAATGAATTCAGGCTTCTCTTGTCAATTACACCTTCAAATACAACTCTCTCTACCTGTTTTGATACCAGTGTTTTAATTATGATTTAACTATATCAGCTGTATAATGTCAGAGATTCACACAAAGTGGTGGTGCACAGAACCAAAGCATATTTGTAATTTTATAGGCTGCCTAATTATACTTTTTTATCCCATTTATACATATTCATATACATAGACATGTGCATTAACTATATAGAGGTACTTATTATTAGAAAAATAAAAATCTTCTTTTCTAGACCTTGCTTAATTAAAAATTAATTGTCACTTCTAACTGGCAGAAAATAAAGAAGTTGAAGAAGTCGATAGCTTAGGTTTTTATAATTTTTAATTAGAAGGACAAAGGACACAATTAGAGACTATTCTAAAAGGCTTGAGTTTCAACATACTAATGAGCTATTCACCATTCTTTTTCCTTGACTTCAAGTTCTAGTTATTTGGTTTCATTCAGAACGAAATGTGACTAGTTACATAACTATTCCTCCTTCTAAGATAATAAAACTGGTGGTCAGGATGTGTGAGGGTAAGGGACGTACGTCCATATACATTTATGTGACCTACATAACAACATGAACACCTCATAAACTGGGTTCTTCTGAACCAAGTAACAGCAAGGAATTTCCAAGAGCAAGAGGCTCCATCAGGAAATCATAACAAGCTATAGTACTTGAGAAAACTGCAAGTTAAGATAATGTTCAGGACAATGGCAACTCACTTCACGACTTGAAAACAGATTTAGGACAATCCCTCTCCTGAAAGGCAGAAAGGCAACTGCTCATACTGCCCTGTAAATAATTACAAATTGCTATATGGACAGGTAACGTTGACTGCATTACTAACTTTTGCTGCTTGGCACTATAGTCTCCTTCTCCAAAGAATATGCTTGAAGTTAGAGAGTTGAAAGATTAGTATCTAGGAAAACTTCTGGTATGGAAAACATCTCTCCTAGCAGGACATTGATAAGCTCAGTATGTCATATCCTTCAAAGCTTAAAAATCAACTTGATGACAGTCAGAGTACTTTTGCTTAGGAAAAAAATATGACAGTAGAAAGTTCTTTGATCTAGTTGAAGAAACTATAAGAAATTGAAAGCCTGCTGTATACGAACTCTACAAACAAACGAGCCCTTTTCAATTAAGAACATGACTCAGCATTACAAAAAATAGCATGGATGAGACAGATTTGTGATCATTTAACGTTCTTGAATCACAACTAACTACTTCTTTAAGTAATGTTACAGCTAAACCAGAAAATGAGAACAAGATTCACCCTAATGGGTGAATACCATTTCCACAGTCAGAAAAATGGAGCTTTCTGACTTGAAGATACAACAGCACCACTAGAGCAACCATAATTAGCTCATAGAGAACGAAGCCAGCAAAAAATGATATGCCTATTATGTAACTGAACAGAACATTTTTGCAGTTCTGAATCTGTGTTTACTGTAATAGTTTAAATCATAAAAGTTTCAGACTATGGACCACAGGATTTGAGGGCAAATACCCTCTAACCACTCAATGAACTGTAAGACCTTCTTATTTTCCACTGTGCCTTGGACGACAAGAACTGGAAAACGAATGACTGCAAAACGAATTACTTTCTACTGTTTTAACCATTTCCTGATGAGTTCCTGTTGCAGCTGTAAATAGAGAGTATCTCCATGCTAAAATAAGTATTGCCTATTATATCAGGTCTTCATAAGACGATTTTTTCATGTTCCGAATAGATATTTCATGGACCTATAATATATACATTTTAATTATTCTGTATGGAAAAGTATTTTTCAAGAATAAAAGAATTATTTTCTATTTTTCAAAGAGAACATTTCAAAAGAACATACAAACAACTTTCATGGAATATAATTACAAAGATGCTAGACTTAGATTAAAAAAGAACAAGAAAAGATCTTGAAACAAGCCTTAGGTAGACTTCAGATGTCAAAGCCCAATGCAGTGGCTAAAACCTCTCAATTCAGAAGCTGGTCAAACATGAAGGCTCTTTAACTTTCCATGTTCCTCTCAATGTGAGTGGACTATTAACACCCTCCTCCTGCCCTTCAGGGTAATGTCCTGACACATGATGAAGAACAGAGATATCTCTAACTTTCCTGGTGAAGTCAAAAAAAACTTCTCTACTAAGAAAAGCAAGAAGAATTGCAAATGAGAAGTTGGGTAAACACTACCCAAAGTGTCCCAAAGGAGGCAGTGAAGGAATCCCAGGAACCTCTGACGTTCCCATTAACGTAATGCTTGTTTTAATGTTTAAAAGACAAAATAGAAGAATTAGAATTGGAACCCAACCCTAAGCTTCACAACTCCAGCCTAGTTACTAGGCTAGTATATAAAAAGGAAAGGTTGCCAGCTGCTTAAAGAAAAAAGAAATGTTATCTTTTCAAGCTTTTTTTACAATACTTGCTGATATATACTAAGTTCTGGACTAAAATATTTGGAGAGCCATCTCTTGCAGCTTTGGTGCAACCATCTAAAATTCCATGAAGTAAACAGTGCCCATAGTGGCAAGTAAACAGAAATATTCCTGATTAAATTATGTTATAGGGTTACAGGCTGTATGAGTCTTCATAATCCTTAGTTTTGCGAAAGACTTTGTACGGTACTGATTGAAGCTGACTTGTACACATAAGGTGCAGCTACGAGTCTTTTCAAGAATACCGAAATTAAGAGTTAAACATCACAAGAGATGCACATTAAAGGATGACTATCAATATTTATCTAAAAAAAAAAAAGGGGCACTTTTTTTTTTTGTCCCATTTTTATTTTAACTGAAGTCCCCTGTTATAGTAGAGAGAAACCATTTCTCAGTAAATCAATCCCTGGACATGCCTTCCTACAACACGCAAGTTGCATAATCAAACACATGATAGGTGAGATGGAGAATACACTTTCCTACAGACCTAAAAAACCAAAAATTACTGTTTTATTAACTTCAAAGTGACTTGATAAACTACGAGGACTCTGGAGCACTCCAAACACTATGAAGTGAAAAAAAAAGTTTTCTTTTGAAACAAAACGTCACAAATTCTTTTTCTAGATATTTGTATCTATCATTTATATCCATGATAGCTTTCATCTTTTGCCATTCCTTCCCCACTCTCTCCATTTAAGCAGATCCAAGCCTCCCCATCTAAAAAACATGTGCCATTAAACATTTGCCACACCTTTCACACAATTTCTGTACTTAACCGACTCAAGTCACTTGTATAAATTCAGAAAGTAAAATTTTTGGCGTGGAAACTGCCTACTGTATTTATACAGTAGACAGAATGACAGTGTCCTATATCTGATAAATTGAAATAAGCAATGAAAACACAGTTGAATATTCACTATTATTGACAAACCTCTGAGAGCATTTCATACTGGCCTCTTCTTCCCAAAGCTATTGTAAGTAAATCGTAGACTACGGATGCACTTTGCAAACTGATGATACGATCATTTTTGTGTTCTGGTATTCTGCTCAGTACAGCATCACGGTTAGCCTGAAACATACCACAAGAAGAGAAACATCAACCATTGTAGTCCAACCTGTATTTTTGTTGAAATAACTACTGTTCTATTCAGAATGACAGTCAGCAGTTGACACAGCTGAGATAGGACCTGCTACTGATTTACAGATAGCAAGAATCACCAATTTTATACTTTTAATATACATTTATCTTTTAATTTTTTTTTTTTGTATGCTAGTGAACCACACTAGCAGGATCTTTAAATTCTCTATTCCACCTTTTGTAAAAAATAAGGTAATCAGTTTCTTTTCTCTTCACAACATGATGACACTACCCTCTCACTGGCAAGTGGCAATCTGCCCAGGATAACCACACAATCACCTTCAGGAATTACTAGTGAGAAGTGAAAACTCTCCCTGCTTCTGAGCATAGATTTGGAATCAGGTCATGTTTGCAGTGAGGCTTTGCACTTTCAATCCTGTTTTGTGAAAAGCACATTGCAAACCTAATTCCTTAGTTAAACTTTTCCTTTTGAGAAGGAAGAAAGCTGAGCTACAACTGGATTGAATGAATCGGCCATGTTCACAGACAAATCTTGTAAAAGAGCCAAGGATAAAATTCAGGTCTCCCAGTAGTTAAGACTACCTATACTGAACTACCCAGTTGTTCTCCCACTATACCATCAAGCCTCTGAAAATATCTTGATATCTTATATATTTCTACATTTCTTAATGTTTAATATTGCCATTAGTACAAACGATAGTATGTCTGGTAATCTGAAGACAGAAGTTGGAGGTCCCTCTCTCTCCTCCATCCTCCTTTTAATTACAAAAGGCATAGCCCCCTTAATACATTTACTCAAATACATTGAATTTTAATAGGCAGCTTATTTCCCCCTTTTCAGAGGCAACGAATGACACATATTAAGGGATAATAAATTGTTTTTCTGCTTGTAACAGGATAAAATTTTAAGCTCTGAATATACTCAATACATCTTTGAAATCAGAATAATTAAGTACTGAAGGAAATTTTCAAAGAGATACAAGAGATATATGGAGTCTAAAAGGCACAGACATTTCAGGAATTATCAACTTAATAATCCACAGCTTGGTTTGAAAACACACACCCCCGCACCCACACCCCAAAACAGATATTTTGCTTTCTTTTGATCAAGAAGTCTTAGGCTTTTCCTTTCTCCACAGCATAAATATTTCGTCAGCTTCAAGAACTTTTTCCTTTTTCAGCTCCACATTTAATCACCATTTGACTCAATTCCTTTCAAGTACAGAACAAGCTAAGAACTAAAAAATGGCTGACAATGCAGAGTTATAGGACAGGATGCCCTGTAACTATTAAGGATATGTTATATATTTGAACAATCATTTTCTGCACAGTTATAAAACAACATACATACAGACTGAGGTGCTCAGTGTTTCAGAACTGCAATGGTCTCAAACACAATAAAGTGACAATTAGTTAAGCCACAATGTGCCAGCTGGCCAAGCTTACCCTACACACACTTTATGCCTGAGGCAAATGTGAGCAGTGGAACTTCGTTACAAAGTGTAGGAATGGATGTGCTGATCAGTGAAACGAATAGTCCCCATCCCCAGAAACACTCGAGGTCAGGCTGGATTGTGCTCTGAGAAACTTTATCTAGTTGAAGGTCGCCCTCCTCATTGCAAGGGTCTTGGAGTAGCTGATCTTTGGAGGCTCCTTCCAACCCAAACTATTCTAAACTTCTACAATTCTATGAAGTCTAGCTGGGGGCCAGTAACTGCAGTGTACCCCAGAGAATGCTATTGGGCCTGATCCTGTTCAAAAACTTCATTAATGATCTGAACGATAAGGTAAGTTTGCTGATGATACAGAACTAGGAGGAGGAACTGGTCTGCCAAAAGGCTGTGCTGCCATCCAGAGGGACCTCAATAGACTGGAGGAATGAGCTGACAGAGACCTCAAAGTCTTCAACAAAGACTTGAAAGTGCAAAGTCCTGCACTTGGGAAGGGACAATCCCAGGCACCCATCAGTACCTGCTGGGGGCCACCCAGCTGGAAAGCAGCTCAGCAGAAAAGGAACCGAGGGCCCTGGTGAACAGCCAGTTGAACAGCAGAGAGCAATGTGCCCTTGCTGGGAAGAAGGCTAGTGGTATCCAGGGCTGCACGACCAGGAGTGTTGGCAGCAGGTCAAGGAAGGCAATCCTTTCCTTCTATTTAGCGCTGATGAGGCCAGATCTGCAGTACTGGGTGCAATTCTGAGCTGCCCAGGACAGATATGGAGCTACTGAAGACAGTCCCACAAATCACCACTAGGATCAATAAGGGACTGGAGTACCTCTTCTGTAGAGCGAGCTGGGATTCTTCAGCCTGAAGAACAGAATGCTTGGAGGAAAACCTTATCAGTGTGCACAAATACCTGAAGGGAGGGTACAAAGAAGATGGAGCCAGGCTTTTTTCAGTGGTACCCACTGATGGGACCGGAGGTAATGGGCACAAATTAAAACACACAGGGTTACAGGGTTCCCTCTACACTTTTTTTTTTTTTTTAACTACTGTTTGTGACTGAGCATTGGCACAAATTGCCCATGGAATTAGTGGAGTCTCCCTCCTTGGAGATATTAAAAAATGTCTGGACACAGATGCAGCCTGTTCCAGGTGGCCCTGTTTGAGCAGAGGGGTTGGGCAAAACAATCTCCAGGAGTGCTTTCCAATCTCAACCATTCTGTGATTCTGTTACTACAGCTCAGCTGACATGCAGCAGCATGTCCAGGCACTGTAATGAGAAGTTGTCAGTCCTTCAGACATCTCCTTTCTACTCATTCTGCCTAGGTAAGGGAAGGCTGGTGTATACCTCTCAAGTGTAACAACTAGAATACAGGGGTGTCTTACAGTAAGAGGAATGGCAAAGCTGCAGCTGAATTTCCTCATTAGGAATGACAATACACTGTAGTAGCAGTCATGTAGCCAAAAGAGACCTTTTGTACTCTGAAATGTACCTATAAGAGAATTAGAACACTTGAAAAGCAGAGAATTATCTTTCCCAGAGCATTTCTTTCATAAATATTACAATTTAAATCTTATTCCGATGATCCTTTTCGAATTTGAAAATTAAGGGAACTCGAGGCAACAGGAAAGTAGCATTTGTTATCAACTAGTAAGATTCAATTTTCTGGATATATTGCACTAGATCTAATCCAAGTAAGTAGTTATGATGTGCACCACATCCCTGAAGCTAGAAGCATGATTTAGGGCTTATACGTACACAGTGATTTGACTACTTTTACTTATACTAAATGCTACTTTTGTATGTCAGGTCCTCATTCTGTTTTCCAGTATTTACTCAAATAAGTTCTTGACAGACACAAGTCTTGACACCTTATCTGTGTTTTTAGTGTTTTTAGTAATTCACAGGCAATCCAAGGAAGGGACTCTACTACTTAAATAAAAAAATACCATCTCAAAATACTCCATCAATTATAACCGTTTTATTTCCTTCACAAACACTGCTTTCAAAATCATAAATCACACACTACTTTGTTAGTACTACAGCTAGAAAAAGTCATCATGCTTAAGTACCAGCTCTCCACTATCATAAAGTTTGTAGTAATTAATATTTTTATGCTCAATCTTCCTCTTTCACCCTCCAAAAATAATCTGAACTTATGACTTCGTCAAAGTAACTCAATCATGTGAAAGATGTTCTACTCCCCCAAAACAAACTCTTTTGTTTCAGATGACCTGCAATAATTACTTGAAAAGAAAAAAAAGGGTGCTTGTCTAGTGACAAGCATTTGATATAATGAGGCAGACCTAATTTGCAAAGGAAAAGCTGTAAGTAACCTGAAATGAGACTTAACAGGGCCGTAATTCTGTTTTTTGACTTCGTAATGCTGATACGCAAGGAAGTACACATGTTGAGCGTGGTGCTAACAATGCCCAGGTCGTGGGTCCGATTCCTGTTCGGTCTCCATGTGTTGCGCGACTTAGTCGACAGGTGGTGTCCCTGGCGGCAGGGAGGCTGGATCAAAATGATCTCTAAGTTCCCTTCCAGCTTAGGCCATTCTACGATTAAATACAGTCAGATCCTGCAGAACTGGGACTGCTTCCACTCCACACCACAACCACAGTTCACATCAGAATTCTATATATCTCCACGAGCTGCTCGGGCACTTTACAGAGGCACAGGTGGCCCCTTTCAGCAGTAAGCATATACTGCAGTAAAACCAACACGATATATGGAAGTGTTTGCTCAGCCGAGCCTTCTGGTGACAGATTCCATCATTAACATTGCAAGGCAGATCGCTAGGAAGGAGGACAGTAGTTCACACTACAATGTAAATGTTTTCCACTTTAAAATGGTTCAAATAGGACACCGTTCACTAAAATATTCTAACCCTAATTAACCGTATCAAAACAGAAATTATGGCAGAGCATGGAAGCACTTGCATCACCTATAGAACTTAAGAGACTAAGTCTCACTGATGTGCAGTGAGACAAACTACAACATGATGCCTCAGATGCTAGAGGTTCCACCCCTCCAGAGAGAAAAACAGGAAAAATTCCAGCTTCAGCTTTTCATTTCTGAGAACACGTAACTGACCTGGAACGAGAATGTCAGTAGCTGGCAGTTGACAGGTGACTGGTAAAATCATACTAGAGGAAAATATGGAAGGCTGATAAAAGGCACAAGCAGGCCACTGAAAGAAATCACTTATTGAAGAAATGAGGACATTATAAAAAATAATCCTGTAGCAAAGGCTGAATGCAGCATCATTAAAAAAAATTTGAGTGACATCTGAGGTTTAATGCAAAATGGAAAATACTTTTTGGCTGTTTATTACGACCTTTGATTTGATTCGACTTTTTACAAGAAAAATAACTTACATTTTGAGTCTGTCTCAATGGCAACCAGCTGGTGTAACAGTGGTTCATACTGAAAAGCCAAATTAAAGACCTGGCTTTGAGTTCACCTGCCTATATTCAGCCACTCTAAAGGAGAAAACCTCCTATTCATAAGATTTGCAGACCTCATCTTGCTGGCTCAGAGGAACAGAAGCTTGAGTTTCAGAAGTAACTGCCTGTTTCCTAACAGAAAATAAAGGAAGGCATGACAACAAAAGTTCTATTTTCCTTAAAAAAACCCCCAAAAAACGAAACCCCACAAACCCCACACACATATAGCACACGCATGTTTACTCTATTTTACCTACCATAGATTCACTAATAAGCAGCAACAGTAAGGCTTCTTCTGTATTTTCTTGAGGACAAAAGATGCTGTTCAAAACGAGAATTTAATTATTTAGGGAGAACATATTACTTTTAGGAGCAGCTTAAACAAATACAGTAACAGTACCGTAAAATTGGAAAATTTGCAGAGAATAGAACAGAGGGTAACTTGCACAGAAAAAACAAAATGGTTAAAATGCATTTCGTTGCACTGCTCTAAATCTGCATTTCAGAAAAGCTGGCCAAACACAATAAGAGAACAAAACTACCCCGGCTATGAGAGTTGAACACATCCAAATATCTCAAAATTGCAAGTAATTTGACAACTGTAAAAATTGTACCCATAGAACCAGCCTCTGGCACCTAATGTATCTGAGCTGAATCTACATCACTGATTCAAAGATCAGCAACAAGAAACTCACAAGAATAAGATAACTTCTGTATTTTAGGCATTATGTGAATAAACACTTCTATTAGTCTTTCACCAGATAAACTTGAGAATTGTTTTCCTTGAGCGTTGAAAGGCTGTGAATATTTTTGAATAGAGCCATGACAATCTCTGCTTGCTTGTCATAGCCACTCTTACTTCCAAGCAGTTAAAACATTTGGTTTTAGTGGCATATACTTCCTTATGATTTAATACTGAAGGCCTGCACAGGACTAGTTTGTAAACTACTGCTTTCTCTGAACATTGAATACTTTGCCTGTGGACAAGCCACAATGATCTGCACTGGGTACATGACTTGTAGGAATTCATTCGTCCATTCTCTCTCACATACACGAAAAAGTCCTCCTGTTGCTGTTTCAACTCTTCGGATTTCTTTCTCTAAACTGTTTCTAAATTAGCACAAGTACTATTTCTTGTTAATTCACACCAATAGTTCCATAATCAACTGTTTAAATATAGAAAATAATTCCTTGTTAATGAGCAATTCCGATTGTCCCAAGGGTGCTTAAACTGTAATAAACAAGAGACGGGTAACAAAACTGAGATTAAAACATCCTCTGGTTGTTTTTTAATGCAGCAGAAATTTAAGCAGTAACTAAATGTCTGAAAGGAAATGAAAACTAAAACACATCTAAACTCTAGGAGGTTTGAAAGCAACACTGCAAATATACTGTGGTAACATACAGCAGATAAGAACCCAGAGCACGCACTTCATTGTTGGATTTTTAGTTTTTAATCAGTGCTAGTTGCTCTCCAGATTTTGAAGAGTATTCTAAATCTTACAAGACATTTGTATTTTTACTTAACAAAGAAATTTCAAAACACAATTACTCATGAATAAGAATCACCAAGGACAGGGAATGAGAAGTAGAGAGGAAGCAGACAGCTCCCCATTCACCTACCCAGCTTTTAGTGCAGGATTTAGCAACCTGGAAGTACATTTAAGCTGGCTGACTTTGCAGTGGTTCCCAGAAAACAGAGTAATGACTGGAACTAGTTGCTACAGAAATTAGTTTCTCAGAGAGGAAAAAAAAGGGAAGTTGCCCTAAAGAGAACAACTAAAAAGTCACTTATCAAGACAAAAGCAAATCTTTTCTCCTACAACTTTGAATATATTTTCGTAGTAAGTTGCTATTTGTCTCAAACAGCAAAGAGTCTCTCCATACAGAAATTACTCAGAAATTTCTTTGACCTGTGTGCAAAAAGCTCAGTTTAGCTGACTGAATTTAGACACCTTCTGTGTCACATGAGGTGTATGAGTAAAGTAATTCCAAAGTAACAGAGCAGAGCAAAAGAGGCAACTGGAAGCATGAAATGGCTACCAAAGGAAAACCAAGAAGTTTAACAGTTCTTCAACCAAAGATAAAGAAAACTGAAGAGGCAGTAACACAGAGAACTACAAAATCATAAATGGTACTGGCCAAATCCCATTCACCATCCTCAAAAGAACACAATGCAGTTACTTAACGTGTCAGGCAACATATTTAGGAAAAAAACCCCAAACAGCACATCTCGGACTCAGAGTTGGCTATTAGATGAATAGCTAGGAAGAAGTTTCCTACATGTCTGTCTTGCTGTTCCTTGTCTTATGCACTTACTTTCAGTCACTGCTAGAGATGAGATACTTGGCTACATGTGTTTTATCTGATCTGGTTTCAATTACTCTGATGTGATGAAAAAAAAGGACTTAATTACATGTTCTGTTGAAATTGTGGAACTCCTCACTTGTATGTCTCAAGACCAAGAAAATGACACTGAACAAAGCCCCGCTTCTGCCAGGAGGCACATTTCTACAAAAGGGTAAGTTGACAATGAAGAACGTAAGGCCGAAAAATCAAGCCCGAGTAACCTGCTGTAAATATTGTGGATCAAGAAAGAAGAATAGCTAGAAATCTTTGAAGATAAAGGCCATTCTACTTGCTAGTAATAATGACACCATTATTATGTGGGCTTGCTGCTGCATAAAGTACTCATTAATGGAAATCTGCAATAAATGCAGCTAAACAACTCAAAATGCCTGCAGTATGACAGTATTTTATATTACGATTTAAAGATACAGTGAACACTAAACAAAAATATCTCTTCAGTATTTAAGGTAGGACTACTATAAAGCAATCTTCATGGAAGAAGATTCTTTTGTACACAGCAAAAAGGTCACCTTATCAAACAAGACTTCCATATTAACTAAGACGGCATGTATACTGTAAGAGAGAAACAGACTGTCCCTTATGATTTTCTGTGTGAAACTAAGCAGTTTGAATGAGAGTTAAGACTGTTTGAAAGAGATTTCCTCGTGTTTTGGCAAATTAAATGTTCGACTATGTGTGCATCTTTTCTTAAAGCACAGAAGATGGCTTTCCAATGACTTCATATCCTAGACATAGTCAGACAAGACTGAAATTAAAAAAAAATCACAAAGACTGGGTTTTAATCTGCCTGAACAAAAGTATTATTATTATTATTAATAATTTCAAACATATTATAAATAATATAAATAAGAATATCAAT
>NW_009732346.1:6851-7543 GCF_000703405.1 Apaloderma vittatum | reverse complement strand
GGATTAGCGAAAGCATTAGTTCCCATTAATGCATCAACTCCTGCTCCTTGTCTTGGATCTCCCTGAGGCAGCTGCATATTTTCTAGAGCTGTTTTTTCTGCCAAATGTCTCCAGGTTGTGTAAAAAACCGAATACTGAATTGGCGGAAACAGTACTTGTGCTAAATGCGCAATATCGTATGGATATACCAAATCTGTATTGATTACTCATATAAGTTGCATTACCTCTGGAGAATTTATGCCAAATTTTCATGGCTTTGCCTGCAGATCTTGCACTACTTTCCAAGTGTAAAGAAGGAGGTAAGTAGCGCACCCATATCCGAAAAATAAATAAATTCACGCCTGTAGTTAAATTAAATTTACTTACAGAATATAAGGTCCTCCATCTTTAAAGGTTCGGTATCGGTTAAGGAAAAGATCAAGCTCAAGCACTAGCCCTTGACAAAAGAATGATAATCCGGATTATCATACACTCACCTCAATCAAGCCGGGGATTTCCGTTCTCGTCTTGATTGTTCTCACTAAGGTACCATAAAAGGGGGGGTTCCCGTTCTCCCTTTTAACCTTGCCAGGGGGTACCTTTACCAGGTGGGGGTTCCTGTGCTCACCTGGTCGACCTTGCCTAGGGATCCCCTAGACCAAGGGGGAGACTTTACAAACCTCGGCAGTCCAGGCTGCAGATTTCCTAAAATC
>NW_009732346.1:3595-6688 GCF_000703405.1 Apaloderma vittatum | reverse complement strand
ATTTTGCTGCCTTTGCCTGCAGATCTTGGACTACTTTCCAAGCAATGGGAGAGTGCTCATCGCGCTGCCCTGTGTTCGGTGGCGCTTTAAACACAGGTTATGGCATAGTTTCAAGGTCAGAGTGTTCCAGATTAAAGCACATTTCTCGTGGAAGGTTAAGCTTCTCTACCAAATTCCAATTTCCTACCTCAGCAGCTTTTTCCCGAACTTGCTTCCAAAATCGTGCAGGATTACAAGGTATAAGAGTCACAGTAGCTGGTGGTAATGTCCAGGGGCCTGCCTTTTCTGGTCGCTTGTCTGGGCGACAGGCGGGGCCATCGTCCTGGTTACGTGATCGAGGGGGGACTCTCCTCCCTTCTTCTTCACTGTTATCACTGTCTGGCAAGGGGGTGTACTGAGAGGCAACAGCAGATGCTTGGGTTGAAAAACCTCCTTCTTTCTCATCAAAAGGGGCTGGTGGGATTCCAAGACAACTGCCTTCAGATGTTAACTCTACTAATTGCTGTGCAGGTGTCTTACATCTTTGTTTATTGTCTAAAAAGTACTGTGGGGAAAGGCATTTGCTCTCTGACAGTTTCTGTGTTGGAGAGGTTGAATCTGATTTTTTGTTTGAGTCTGAGGGAGGAGGGAGCTGCAAAGCCTCTATTTTTCCTTCAAACTCCTCTATTTTTTTCTTGAGGGGAGTTCCAGCTGCCGCCTCCCCCGAAATCTGTTGTAATTCTTTTTCTTTTAATTCTCGCTCCACTCTGATTTCTGTCAAAGTCTCACTCAATTGGCACCAAGTAGCAGCCAAGGCACCAAAAATGTCCTTCGATCCTTAAGAAATTGCGTCCCATGACTTCTGCCCCACCTCTTGCCAAGCAGAAACACTGAAAGTGTCTGACGGAGGCACCTCAAATCCCTGCTTTTTACTCCACAATAACATATGCCGTAGTGCAAAATCACTATATTTGACTCCTCTTTTAGCAAGAAGAGCTTTCCAGAGGCACAAAATAGAGTCCTCCTCTTTAGAAATATGCTGACCCATATTTCTTAAATCGCGTTCCCGGTGGCTCACCTTTCTAGGTGTCTTAAATATCAGGTCTGGACCAAGGCAGATTCCTTCTGCTCTCTGCTATGTCGGACCCCGTCTCCACTGCACATCGGTCTGCAGCCCAAAACACCATTTTTCCGGCTTTTTTCTGTTATCATGTCATTTTTCTAATTATGTCAATATGTTGACATGCCAGCACGTCGACACGTCGGGGTCACCAAATGTCATTGTAGAGACGGAAACGACACATCTGAGTGGTGATTAAAATGGCTCAAAAATGACTACTTTATTACACAAAGGGCATGCCTTTTATGCATAGTCGAAGGTACTAGAAGAAGGTAGCGTGGCCTTTGCTTATAGGTCAAACACTTGTTTTTCACATTCTAATTGTTTAACAATTAGCAGCTGCTGGCTGGGCTCATCCCCTTGAATCTTGAGGGAGAAAGATCTGCAAATGTGTCCAAACTCAGCACTCACAACTTCCCATCTTAAGGGTACACTGGGAATTTGTCAAGGTCAATGTCTTCAGCCAATGCCAAGTTATCAGCAGTCCAGATGCTGTCCCCCACAGTTCACTCTTCCAGAGGGCTCGGCTCCAAAATCCCACAGCATGTGATGCGTGGTTTCTATCAAGAATATCTCAGGCGAGCGAGACTGGGGCCCTACATTTCAAGGTTCTGTGGAGAGACCGCCACAGGTGGATGCAAAGCAGCACCAGTTTGTCTTGCTGCCACCTTTGCTCTTAGAGCAAACTTCAATCGTTCACTCTTCTGGAGGGCTCGTCTCTAAAATCACAGATCTTGCGTTCTGGAGATTCTGCAGGAAATAACTCGGGCGAGCGAGCCCGGAGCCCTGTGGTTCAAGGTTCTGTGGAGAGATCGTCACGGGTGGATGCAGAACAGCCCTAGTTTGTCGTGCTGCCACCTTTGTTCTTGGAGCAGACCTCAATCATTCACTCTTCTAGGGGGCTCGGCTCCAAAATCACAGAGCTTGCGTTGAGAGGGTTCCGTCAGGGATATCTCGGGCGAGAGAGCCCGGATTATTACGGTTCTAGGTTCTGTGGAGAGGTCGTCATGGGTGCATGCAGAGCAGAACTAGATTGTCTTGCTGCCACCTTCGTTCTTAGAGCAAAACTCAGTTCTTCACTCTCCTTGGGGCTCGGCTCCAAATCACAGAGCTTGCTTTGAGCGGGGTTCTCTTGGGGATATTTCAGGCGCGCGAGCCCGGAGCCTTACAGTTCAAGGTTCTGTAGAGATGTTGTCACGACTGAATGCAGAGTAGCACTAGTTTGCCTTCCACCTTCACTCTTGGAGTAAAACACAATTGTTCGCTCTTCCGGGGGGCTCGGCTCCAAAATCTCAGAGATTGAGGTGAGTGCATTCTGTCTAGGATATCTCCGGCGAGGGAGGCCGGAGCCCTATGGTTCAAGGTTCTATGGAGAGGTCCTCACAGATGGATGCAGAGCAGCACCAGTTTGTCTTGCTGCCACCTTCATTCTTGGAGCAAAATTCAATCATTCGCTGTTCCGGGGGGCTGGCCTCCAAAATTACAGATCTTGACTGGACTGGGGTCCATCAGGGATACCTGGGGAACGCGAGCCCGGAGCTGTACAGTTCAAGGTTGTCTGGTGAGGTCGTCATGGGTGGATGCAGAGCAGCACCCGGTTGTCCTGCTGCCACTTTCGCTCTTGGAGCAAACCTCAATCGTTCGCTCTTCCATGGGGTCTTGGCTCCAAAATCTCAGAGCTTGCATTGAGGGGGTTCCACCGGGGATATTTGGGGCATGCCATCCTGGAGCCCTATGGTTGAAGGCTCTGTGGAGCGGTCGTCACGGATGGATGCAGAATCGCACCAGTTTGTCTTGCAACAACTTTTGCTCTTTTAGCAAAACTCAAATCGTTCACTCTTCCAGGGGCCTCGCCTCCAAAATCACAGATTTTAAGTGGGTTCCGTCAGGTATATCTGAGGCGAACGACCACGGAGCACTATGGTTCAAGGTTCTCTGGCAAGCTCCTCACGGGTGGATGCAGAGCAACACCAGTTTGTCTAGCTGCCACCTTC
>NW_009732346.1:0-3567 GCF_000703405.1 Apaloderma vittatum | reverse complement strand
CGGGGAGCTCGGATATAAAATCACAGAGTTTCCGTTGAGGGGGTTCCATTGGGGATATCTCAGGCATGCGAGGACTGAACCTTGCTGTTCAAGGTTCTATGGAGAGGTCATCACAAGTGGATGCAGAGAAGCACCAGTTTGTCTTGCTGCCACTTTCACTCTTGGATCAAAACTCAATCGTTCAATCTTCCGGGGGGCTCGGTTCCAAAATCCCGCCGCTTGCGTTGCATCTCTTCTGTCCAGGATATCTCAAGCAAGCAAGCCTGGAGACCTACGGCTCAAGGTTCTGTGGAGAGGTCGTCACAGCTGGATACAGAGCAGTAGCAGTTTGTCTTGCTGCCACATTTGCTCTTGGAGAAAAAAATCAATCATTCGCTCTTCCAGGGGGCTTGGCTCCAAAATCGCTGAGCTTGCATTAAGGGGTTTCCGTTAGGTATATCTCCGGCGAGCGAGCCCGGACCCCTACTTTTCAAGGTTCTCTGGCGAGGACGTTAAGAATCGCACCAGTTTGTCTAGCTGCCACTTTCGCTCTTGGAGCAAAAATCAATCGTTCGCTCTTCTAGGGGGCTCAGCTCCAAAATCACAGACCTTGAATTGAGTGGCTAAGGTCAGGGTTCTATCGAGCATACGAGCCCAGAGCTCTACAGTTCAAGGTTCTGTTGAGAGATCGTCACAGGTGGATTCAGAGCAGCACCAGTTTGACTTGCTGCCACCTTCGCTCTTGGAGCAAAAATCAATCGTTCGCTCTTCTGGGGGGCTCGGCTCCAAAATCACAGAGTTTGCGTTGAGGGGGTTCCATCGGGGATAACTCGGGCGAGCAAGCCCGGAGACCTAAGGTTCAAGGGTCTCTGGTGAGGTCGTCAAGGGTGGATACAGAGAAGCACCAGTTTGTCTTGCTGCCATCTTCCGGGGGGCTTCTTTTCAAAATCACGGAGCTTGCATTGAGGGGGTTCCCTCAGGGTTATCTCGGGTGAGCAAGCCCGAGATTCGAGATTCTGTGGAGAGGTCTTCATGGGTCGATGCAGAGTAGCACCAGTTCGTCTTGCTACCACATTTACTCTTTGAGCAAAAACCAAACATTCGCTCCTCCGGGGGTCTCAGCTCCAAAATCACAGAGCTTGAGTTGAGTGGCTTCCGTCGGGGATAACTCGGGTGAGCAAGCCTGGAGCTCTACGGTTCAAGGTTCTCTGGTGAGGTCATAATGGGTGGATGCAGAGTAGCAGCAGTTTGTCTTGCTACCGCCTTTAATCTTGGAGCAAAACTCAACCATTCGCTCTTCTGGGGGCTTGGCTCCAAAATCCCACAGCTTGCGTTGCATCGCTTCTCTCAATGAGCGAGTTCGAAGCCCTAGAGTTCATGGTTGTTTGATGAGATTTTCATGGGTGGATGCAGAGAAGCGCCAGTTTGTATTACTACTACCTTCGCTCTTGGAGCAAAACTCAGTTGTTTGCTCTTCTAGGGGACTCGGCTCCAAAATCACAGAGCTTGCGTTGAGGGGGTTCCGTCGGGGATACCTCAGGCGAGCAAGCCCAGAGACCTAAGATTCAAGGTTCTCTGCTGAGTTCGTCAAGGGTGGATGCAGAGAAGCGCCAGTTTGTCTTGCTGCCACCCTAGCTCTTGGAGCAAAACTCAATCATTCACTCTTCCAGGGGGCTCAGCTCCAAAATCGCTGAGCTTGCATTGAGTGGTTTCCATACATGATATCTCGGGTGAGCGAGGCCAGAGCCCTATGTTTCAAGGCTCTCTGGAGAGGTCGTCATGGCTGGGTACAGAGAAGCACCAGTTTGTTTTGCTGCCACTTTCACTCTTAGAGCAAAATTCAATCATTCACTCTTCTGGGGGGCTCTGCTACAAAATCACTCAGCTTGCTTTGCATGTATTCCATTGATGATATCTCAGGTGAGCGATTCCGGAGGCCTACGCTTCAAGGTTCTCTGGTGAGGTCGTCAAGCGTGGATGCAGAGCAGCATGAGTTTCTCTTACTGCCATCTTCACTCTTGGAGAAAAACTCAGTCGTTCACTCTTCCAGGGGGCTCGGCTCCAAAATCACAGAGCTTGCTTTGAGTGGTTTCCATCAAGGATATCTCGGGTGAGAGAGCCCGGAGCACCTGGGTGAGAGAACCCGGAGGTTCTGTGGAGAGGTGGTCATGGGTGGATGCAGAGTAGCATCAAATTGTCTTGCTGCCAGGTTGTGTCTTGTAGCAAAACTTAATCATTTGCTCTTTTGGGAGGCTCGACTCCAAAATCACAAAGCTTGCATTCATTGAATTCCGTCGGGGTAATCTCAGGCGAGAGAGCCCCTAGCCCTACGGTTCAAGGTTCTGTGGATAGGTCATCATGGGTGGTTGCAGAGCAGCACAAGTTTGTCTTGCTACCACCTTTGCTCTTTGAGCAAAACTCAATCGTTATCTCTTTCAGGATGCTCAGCTCCAAAATCACAGAGCTTGCCTTGAGTGGCTTCCATCGAGGATATCTCGGGAAAGTGAACCCGAAGCCCTACGGTTCAAGGTTCTGTGGAGAGGTTGTCAGGGTCGGATGCAGAGCAGCACCAGTTTCTCCTGCTGCCACCTTTGCTCTTGGAGCAAAAATCAATCATTCACTAATCCGGGGGGCTCGGCTCCAAAATCAGAGAGCTTGAGTTGAGTGGGTTCCGTCGGGGATATCTCAGGCAATATAGCCTGGAGTCGTACGGTTCAAGGTTCTGTGGAGAGGTAGCCACAGGTGGATGGAGAGTAGCACCAGTTTGTCTTGCTAGTGACACACGGAAAAGACTCTATAACTCGAGAAGTTATAAAGTAGATATGTTTCAATAAGCGCTCTGGTGCACGGGGGATCTCTCCTCCCAAGACGTGCACACCTGAATGATGCAGTTACCTTGGTTATATGTAGTGAAAGTTACATATTCATGAGCTATCCAAAAAACAACGCTTGCGCAGTGCCTGCTGGGGATCTTGAGCAGGCGTCTTCAGGGATGAAGGCCATATGTCTTCCTCACAATGAACTTTTTACCTTAGTCCCAAAGCTAGTTTGTTCTCAACACATTTCGCAGGGTATCTTGTCCCCAAATTTCACAAGGTGCTTGTTAGATACCTTTATCACTATTGTTGTTTTATGTTCTTTTACAATGAGTACTACACAGCCTCCATCCTGACTAATTGCCACCTAATGACCCTGAGAGGTTGTTTTTCATGGGATGCTCCTTCTGCTATCAATTCTCCTTCACAGCTCATGGGCTCCTACTCCCCCCATTACTACCACCTTCTTTCTTGGAGCAAAGCTCAATCATTCACTCTTCTAGGGGGCTTGGCTCCAAAATCACATAGCTTGCGTTGAGGGGGTTTTGTTGGGGATATCTCGGGCGAGAGATTCCGGAGCCCTATGTTTCAAGGTTCTGTGAAGAGGTAGTCACAGGTGGATGCAGAGCAGCACAAGTTTGTCTTGCTGCCACCCTCGTTCTTGGAGCAAAACTCAATTGTTCGCTCTTCTGGAGGTATCGGCTCCAAAATCACAGAGCTTGAATTGCGTGGCTTCTGTAAAGGATATCTCAGGCGAGCGAGCCCGGAGCCC
>NW_009732345.1:0-17464 GCF_000703405.1 Apaloderma vittatum | reverse complement strand
CAGGAGGGAAGCCGGCTTCTCTGGCCGGGCTCTACCCTTGGCTCCCCGGCCACGAACACTTATCAACTTTCCAGCCAAGAAGCGGAGCCCTTCCTGACCATGTCTTTCCCTGTGGCATGGATTTCCCGCAGCCTGTATACATTATTACTGTCACAAGCTTTAAAAGGCTGGGGCATTGCCTCCTCATCCTCCCCACCTCAGGCTGACTGCACCGTCCACAGCCCAGGACTACTGACAACGGGAATTAAACGTCCAGGCCACTGTATCTATAGGGACCAGCCTTAATCCTCAAGTTTATCTCCCTCACCTTCTCCATATTTATATGCATTCCCAATTTAATCGTGCAAAATGCTCATGGCCAGCAAAAAAGCCACAAATAGTTCCTCACATCCATTTGTCATTTTGCTGAAATACATCCATGTTACTGAAGATCTAGTAGCATATGTTTATAATCATTAGTCAGCAGAACCACCCATTTTTGTAGCTAAGTGTATGGAATTGTCTGTCACTTCACATGACTTTGTCAGTTGTCAGATACATATGTCAAGGCGAGAGGAGGAGTATAGAGGCTGGTATTGTGTCATGCTAGCAAAAGAAAGTGAGTAGAGAGAAAAAAACTCAGGCTTTTTTTTGTTTTTTTTTTGTTTTTTTTGTCCAAAAAGACAGAAATTACTTCACCCACCTAATGAAGTAAAAAGCCTGCTCTGCATAGTCTTTATCTATGATGAAGTCACACACAAGTAATTTTTAGGTTTTCCTTCTGCCTCCGCCACACGCAGTGAGCAGGTCATGTGCTCTTTGTGTTTTTGAGATGTGCAAGCATCAGGCTCGGGAAACATAATCTCTAGCTTCCCCAGGGCAGAGCATCGTTTCCAAATCATCCAATCATGAATTTCCTCTCTGTGGGGCATTTATAATGCTAAACTCCGACGCACTAGGTACCAGGCACACGCATATATTCACTCCAGTTGTCATTGCTCCAGTTGTCATCGCTTAAAACAACAGGCCAAACAATGTGCTTGGGACCTTAAACACCACCCAAGGCATTCTGCAAGCAACACAGTCCTGCATCTGTCTTCACTGAACCACTAACAGGCAACAAGTCCTTCCAAAAGCCTTTACCATGACATCAGGAATTAAAAGTATTATGAGTGTCTTAGTTTTCTGTATGAGTCTTCCACTTAAAAATACTACCACCTGGCCTTCCCCTATGTTCCTCAAAAACAGTTTGAGGTTGCTAGATCCCAGTGATAGATGTGTAGTACCACCTCAAGTAATAAGGTCTCCTTTACACCTCTGCAGCCCCGTGATCACTGTGATCTAAATTTTCAGAGAACATACTGCTACAGGGTTGCAGAGGTACAATGTATGACCCTAAGCTGCTTCCATTGCTTATGCATACACTGAAATAACTCCAGACTGTGTCAGCTATGCTGACTCCTAGGGTGAACAGGGCATATTTTTGTCACAAGAAGAGTAAGTGGACCTGTGAGAGGTTACCATAAAGCCTTTTTACACATTTCCAAAATGGAAATGAATTAAGGTGTTGTGTGTTACCAAGACAGTTTATAAAGGAATTGAGTGTAAAGATATTTAGAGCAGAAATAATTACACCTGTATTTGTATTTTTAGTTCAACGCTATACCAATGTGTTGATACACCACGGGGAAATCTGTTGAAGGTTTGAGGGTTTACTGACAGACCAAGACATAGACTGAGTGGCTTTTACAGGAGCAATGGTGGCATCTAGTGGTTAATAATGACAGTACTGTACATGTGTTCAGCAAAGGAGTGGAGGCCAGAATGCCTTTCCAATTAGTATGAATACGTGATATAATAACTTATTAAACTATGTACTGTGAGTTAATGTCTCCATAGCTTCTTACATGTTATAACACATTTGATAAGAATATTTCACCCATGTGTTATACAGAATCTGTTTGCAGGGAATAGGAGAAGCCAGGGCCAACTTATAGCTTCAAAATATTGAAAGATAGTTTTGTAACAAAAATTCTACTGGAAATTACAAAATATGTCTTCTGTCCACTGTACCATATATTTTTAATTATAATCTCGGGGGAGTCTATTGACATTTTGGGGGATTTTCTTCATAAAAAAGGTGGAAAACCCAATCTCATTTAATCCTTGTAGTTTACAGCCTTATCAAATTTCTCACACATATCCTTTGATGTTTTTAACATGGGAGTATCCTTGTCCTTAGCAATACTAATGAACTGTAATTATATTTTTTTAGCTGTGGAAGAAGTGGCCATTTTGTCTTCAACAGATACACAACCCAACACTGGATGGGTTGTTGACACAACCACTCTTCCAGAGAGGAACAGAGCTATTTTCCTCCCTTTTTTTTCCCCCTTAGTAGTAGTGCCTTAGTAGTAGTCTTCCTACTATTTCTTGTCAGGAGCAAGTTCAAAACCATCAGTGACAGATTGCTAGGAATTAGTAGCAGGCTTCAAATTCAACACTGAACAGAAAATAAAGGAAGATAAATCTCAAGTGCGTTCTCAGATGTTTTCATTCAGCTAGCTTGCTGAGATGTCTGAATATGATGCTGACACTTGAGTTGAAGTTTACAGATTGTACCTTTTTTGTCAAGGCTGTCTGAAACAAGATGTCCCTAACACCGTTCACAATCTCCTTGCAGCAGCCGTAGATGAAAAGCACTGACTAAACCTAACTTCACTCCAAGTGAGGGTAAGATGTGAAACCATCTTTGAATGCAGTCATTTACCCTGCTGGTTTCATGTGCAGTGTCAGTCATCTCAAGAAATGACACTTTAACAGTATAAGCTGATCAGCTGAAACAGACATAGCCAAGGAGCAGATTAGAGCTGAATATGGAAGAGAAAACATCCAGTTTAATTCTATTGTTAGAAAAGAGCTCACTGAACTGAATTCTCTTCCAGCTTTAGATCGCTCAACCCCAGATATCCTACATAAACAAAGAGGTCTGTTAGAATAGCAAGGCTTATTTTCCGCATTAGTATCCAGTTCCTAAAACACACAGTAGGTCAGCTGTAAAAGCATGATGGTAAGGAGAAATTAATTGCTCCAATTTTATTAGGGCTGTTACTTCAGATGGAACTCCTGCTCCTTGCCTATGCTGAATTTTGCTCTAAAGAGAGCTTTATGGAATAGTAAGATTAGACATACACATAAATACAGGCACACCTGTCAAAGATCAAGTAGCTCTCACAGTATTTGTTGATAAAGCAGCTTAATGCTATTCCAGCTAAGAGACCATTTACTTAGGGTATGATGAGTGTTTCAGCTTTCCATACGAGTTTTACATCTTGCGATGTATGATTCCCTCAAGGCAGACCAAAAGCAACTTTAGTATATAGTTAGGAGGTTTTGTTTAGATTTTGAGGTAATAAGGGCAGGTCTAGAAAATTTCAGAGATGAAAAACCATTTCGGATATCTATTTTGTGGTTTTTTTAAGAGGATCTTAGTAAGATATTGTGAGAATTCAAAAAAAAAAGTACTTTTAGGGATGACTTTAATTTATGTTGTAGCAGCCACTACAATCAATTTGAGCTCACTTAGGAAGTTAAGAAATAGTAATGGCCATGAATTACAAAATAAAAAGAAAAGCATTAAAAATGGTGGCAAATGGATCTGCTTGATGCAAGAAAGGAGAAACTTGGGACTGAAATATTCGTTACTGAAAGGACTGGACCTATTAGCATCACTAATCAGACATGTATGAAAATTTGGTATTGTAGTCTTAGTCTTTGAAGGCAAAACAAAACTTTTTTCACTGCATTTTCACTTTTGTTCTCTAGAGTTTCATCAGGAAGTAGCAAGTAGCTGCTTTTACGTGTACAAGGTTACAGAAAATTTGTAGCATTTGGGTCTAAGTGACAGACCATAATGTAACCACCCCACAGAAACAGCTCACATCAGAGCTAGCACAGCCATCTGCAAAAGACAATGAAATTTCAGTTATCTTGTAGCACAAACTTTTGAAAATGTCAAGCTTGAAATTCCCATCAGGCATCCAGTATTACTGTGGAAGCATATATGCATCACTTACAGAGCAGTAGTTTTAACTGCCAACTATCCTTCAACATTTTCATAAGCATATATTTATTCACTGATATATCATATACATTAATGATGTCTCAACTAAGCAACAGTCTTATTGTCTTTACTTTTGTCTTCTAAAATTCCAATGTGTTTATGCTGAATGTGGCATTGTTACATGCTGCCAGTGTTACTGCAAAGTCTAATTCTATAAACATTTGCTTTTTTACATACAGTTTGATTTTGGAAAGTAATTATAGGTTCAATCTATTAACCCTCAGAGCCATCCAACTTAATTTGATTAAAGCCTTTTCTCTTGATTTTAATGAATGCTGGACCTGGCCATATATTGGATAAATATAGCTCTTTCTTTCAGGAGAGATCAACTTCTTGTGTGCATTCAGTCTCATCCACACACTTATGTTCTTACCATAAATGACAGCAATGACAGCTACTGAGCAGGAATTCAACTGCAATATCTTGCTCCTTCACTGCTGTCCATAGAGCCACTTCTGAAGATCCATGTCCTGAGTCCTACTCCAGACTGAGATCAATGAAGTGCAACAGGCATTACTGAAAGTGAAAATTTTGTCTTCCAGAATTACATGCAGTTCTGCATGTAATCCAGCAGTAACTTGAATTTTAGGTTCAAGATGAGTTTGCAATATCAGCTATTACCAAACCTATCTTTCACTTGTGAAATGAACATACTTGATCTGCAATTTAATGAAAGATAAATTAAATGTTTAGATAAAAAAGATGTGTTACATTTCTTCTCCTGTGTTTTGCAGTAGTGTTCCCTCTCATCTTAGAATAGAAATAAATGAGATTAAATCACTGTCCCTTATGAATAGGAAATACTCATACACAGCTCCCACCTCTATGTGTGATACATTACATGGTTCTATGGGGTGGACAGCAGTATTTACTCTCTTCCTCCTCAGCTGCCACAGTAGCTGGGGACTTGTACGGAAGGCTAATTCTGGGCCCCTCAGCTTGAGAGAGATAGGGAACTGCTTGAGAGAGTCCAGCACAGAGCCACAGAGATGACAAAGGGAGTGGAATATCTTCCTGATGAGGAAAGGCTGAAGGAGCTGGGTCTCTTTGGCTTGGGAACAGGAGGCTGAGGGGTGACCTCATTAATGTTTATAAATATATCAAGGGGGAGTGTCAGGAGGACGGAGCCAGGCTCTTTTCAGTGATGTCCAATGACAGAACAAGGGGCAAAGGATACAAGCTGGAACATAGGAGGTTCCACAAAAATATTAGGAAAAACTGTTTCACTGTGAGGGTGACAGAGCACTGGCACAGGCTGCCCAGGGAGGTTGTGGAGTCTCCTTCTTTGGAGACATTTGAAACCCACCTGGACGCTTTCCTGTGTGACCTACTCTAGGTGATCCTGCTCTGGCAGAGGAGTTGGACTAGATGGTCTTTCAAGGTCTCTTCCAACCCCTAACATTCTGTGATTCTATGATTCTGTAAAGGCGTAGTCTCAAGTGGTTTTTAACAAGTTTGAGAAGTTGTATACAATTTCTTCCCATGAAGTCTGACTTCCATAGGAAATACTCAGATCTAAGGAAAGGTGCATCTTCCGTAGCATCATAGGTCCATTGCACTCTCCTGTCATCTAAATTGTAATGCAGTTATATTTTGTAACACACCAAACAGGCTTTAATCCTGACACCTGGCATATGGCTGAAGAGCCGTGTGGCATCCTTTCAGTTCACAGGCACAGCATCTTCTCCTTTGAAGCCACAGGATGAGATGGTATAGTGCACAGGCAACTTTTGTGCCAACACTGCTCTCACCTGGAAGCAGGGAAGAACCTACTGGAGCCACAGTATGCATGCACTGGGAGAGGCTGTAGGCAGAAGGACTTTTCAAAAATCCTGCAAAATGTAGAAGCTTCCAGATTTGGAGCATTTTCTGCAGCTGTCACCCTAAGTGTGTTTTGGCCTTACCTGGGTGGCTTGGGGTAATGTGCCTGAAAGAATCCCAAGCAGGGGAATCCTGAGAACATTTCAGAAGACCAATTCATGCTAGGACAATTATTGACAAAAAATACCTGTTTCCCATTACACATTTCTGATACTAGAGAATGCAGTGTTGTTTCCTCTATTAACACTTCGATTACACATTATTGCCTACTATTCTAGTGGCAGATATTAGGATTAAGCAGAATAACGTCTGCTCTTTGAAAGAAAGCCAGCTGCATCTCCATATGTACTTAGGACAGACAGAAAGGAATGTAGATCAGTCTGGTAAAGAGGTAACTACAACCATAAGGAGAACAAAGAAAATCTCTTTTAAAAACCTCAACAGAAGCATATGTTTCTCAATGTACTCAGATTTGGGTGTACAGAGAAGGATTAAGACTGAGAGTAAAACATTTCTTGCTTGATGTAACTTGTCTGCAATATGTATAGTAGGAAAAGAACCCGCATAGTGCTTTCTTCCAAAATTTAACATTATGTTCATAAGGTAGAAGAACTTCTTATTGTAATAGCTTTTACTAATTATTGTAATACGAAAGGTTAACACCACCATTTGATCAAACTGGCCACACAAAGACTTTTTTTTTTCCCTCTGGAAACAAAAGAAACTAAAGTAAGTAAACTAAAATTTATAATAGCAGTAACCATATCCTCTGTACACAAATACCTTACTGGTCAGTATCTGTGATGAAGGCATGCGCAAGTGAGATGTGTGGCATATACTTGGTTTTATTGTTTCATGAAGGCAGAGGGCACTGCTTGAGAAATGGATAGCATAATCTCTGAAGATTGTTCAAGCCATTTGAAAAGAAAAATCCGGCAGAGAAAACAAAAATTCAAACTAAATTAAAAAACAAAACTAAACAAAACAAAAAACTAACACCACAGACAGCAGAATACTCTCAAAAGAAAACAGCAGGATGACCTAGAGTTGAGTCACTAGAGTTCTTCCAGAGGAAGAACTTAAAAGTTACCTAACACTATAAATCAGCCAAAACCAAAGTGACAGTAAACACATACACAGACCTTCCTACAACATTTAGAGTCAGCAAACCATGTAACATCTTACAAGGAAAAATTAAAAGGGGAGAACTGTGAGCTCAGAATTCTTTATTCTGATCCAAGGCATGTTGGTTTCATCACTTTCCACTTTCGTGTGGTCTCTTTTTAAAGAGTTATTGAAGAGGGTATTAACAAGTTGATAATAAACTGAGCTTTTTTTCCAATTTTGCTGAGAATTTTAAGCAAATACCACTTTTCCTCAAATGTGGCATCAAAGTCAAATAATGGAATGTTATTCTAGTCTGTAACTTGAAATGTCTGGATGAAGGACAAATAGCTGTACTTAAAAGGCACATTCGTTGCATTAAATGTTGCAATAATATAGTTTTGCAAAAGTTATATATATATATACATATATATATATAAAGATTAACTTTGTATATTATTACACATTTCCCTCCTGATCCGAGAGATGAATTTCCAAAGATTATATTAAGAACAAAAAAGAACAAAGATTAAGAACAAAGATTGTATAAAGAACTGCTCTGAAACACTAAAAAAGAGCAAAATACCAAGAATTCTAATGAGAATCCACTTTATATATATATATACATATATATATATAAAGATTAACTTTGTATATTATTACACATTTCCCTCCTGATCCGAGAGATGAATTTCCAAAGATTATATTAAGAACAAAAAAGAACAAAGATTAAGAACAAAGATTGTATAAAGAACTGCTCTGAAACACTAAAAAAGAGCAAAATACCAAGAATTCTAATGAGAATCCACTTCTGTAGCCTCAAAGTGTTCGAATTTACTTAGAAGCAGTCTCACTGAATTTGGCAGGATTACAGATGTGTCAATTCGGCTTCTAGTTCTCATTAACAGCTGAGTTTATTAGTAATCATACCAAGATTTAAAAAAAGCCAGAAGAGAGCTAAGTATTATGAGCTTATTTTTCCTGATAAGTTTAATATGTTTTCTGCTGTATCTAATCACATACAGGGTTAGAAAGCCTGGCAGGAAAGTTTAGACATGCTGTGGATAAACTATTAAATTCCCATCAAAGACACTGGAAAGCTGTTTATTGATTTCAACAGGCCTGGGACTGGGCCCGAAGACTTGTTCGTGCTTAAGACCTTGCTCATGCTTTCTGCGTTAAAATATACGTATGCCATTTGCAGCCGCACCGGGAGGCTGCTCCGATGTTAACCGCTTCTTTTGTGGTTGAGGAAAGATGCACTATATGAAGAGTAATTGTGCCACCTTGTGAAACACTACTGGAGTTGCAGTCTGATGGCTTCTGGCAGCATTTCATTATAATTCAAAGCAGCAAGTGATATCTTCAGGAGAAAGTTGTTATTATCACACCGTTTTGTTCTGTACCTTTTATTAGAAAAGACTTTAGAAGAAGCTGTTTCTCTACTTGCTTTCTGAATTATTTTCTGAAAATTTCATTATGATTTTGATGACTTTTCTTTTTCCTGCTGATTTCGTGCCAAATGTAGCCTGAGTAAGTGTGCAAGGAGTAGATTTGACAGCAGAAGCTTTTCCAAAATAACTATCATGGGCAATAACATTAACAAATTTATATGAAATGTCTTGTGTAGAGAATCTAGAATTTTGAGGGAAAAAAAAAATGAACAAAACAACTGAATGTTCTAGCGGCGTAGGGAATTTTCTAAGTGAAAAGTTATATTGTGTGTTTTATCATTTTATAATTGCATTCAAGAACAAAAAATGTAAACAATTTGAAAAAATCTTTTCTGATTTAAAAGATACGATGTTTGTGCAAGTAAAAGCATGTGCATGATATATCAGTCATGAAATCATCAAAATTCTATGAAGAAATAGTTGCTCTACTTTAAAGTACATTGTATAGAATAAATGCATCATATTTTTACCATCATTGTTTACTTACAATAGGAATAAGAGATTGGATTACTAATGTTTGAAACCTGCATTTGGCTGAAGAGGACCTGACAGCTGAAGAAAGAACCATCCCATACTTCGTTTCTTCCCTTTCATTTGATTGATGAGTAATATCTTGCTACTCAGTTACTCAGCACGCTGTGGTCCAAATTCAGCAGAATATAGGCTTTTCAGCATAGAATCACAGAATCATTTAGGCTAGGAAAGACCTTTAAGATCATTGGACCGTAGAAGCAATCCTAATGCAACTAGGACATTAGATTCTAGAGATCTCAAAAGATGAAGTGTAGAGGATTCATTTTGTGCATGAAATTAAGAAGATTCTGTTACCACAATCCAGTCAATGAAGAACTCTCTAACACTCAATTTCCGTATTAGAAAGCAGGCATTTCTTTATTGCAGCTGGATGCATGGTAGGCGGAATTATTGCCCCCGTGCATCCAGCCGCAATAAAGAAATGCCTGCTTTCTAATACGGAAATTGAGTGTTAGAGAATTCTTCATTGACCAGGTTTTGGTAACAGTTTTTGCCACCCCAGATGGGACTTTGCTTTTGAATCTCAACAGATCTGGGGATCACAGGACCTCTTCTCAGGGAGAACCTCTGATCCCCAGACCGAAGAGTTCACAGCAAAGACCTCTGAGAAATAAAAAGGTAAAGGTGTTTCTTTTCATAAGGGGAATCTAAAGGGGAAAATGGGAGGAAGGTTTGCCTATAAGTAGTGATGAAAGTTTTGCCAGGTTGAGATATAAAGGTACCTAAGGTAAAAGGTATACTCCTTACCGTAGCAAGGGGATGCCCAGAGTATCGGAGAATTGTGGGTTCAGGTGCTACGGGTTGATTTGAGTGATGTAAGTATTGTACAGGGTTTGAGTCCTCAATGGATTACAATCTTGTGTTAACTCATTGGGGTTGTTGTGTTTTTTTTGGGGGGAGGATGTCTTCTTCATTTGTTTGGTTTTGATTTTGTGTTAACTCACTGTTTTATTGTGTTTGGGTCGTTTTTGTTTTGTTTTGGTCTTTGTTGTTTTTGCTGTTGCACGTCGCTTTTGTAACAGGTAATAAACCCTCTACAGAGGGGGCCATTCTGAAATGTTCCCCTCTGGGATGTGTCTTGAAACACTGGAAACAGGTTAGGGAGGAAAGGGGACTCTCTGACAAAAAAAACAATTAATAAAATATTGTAATGATTGGTGACCATTTCATACTCTGGGGGAACAAGAAAAATGGCCAAGAATGGAACTACAAATTACAATACTATTTTACAACTTACGTTATTTTGCCGCTGGGAAGGGAAAAGGGATGAAGTTCTGTATGTAGATTTATTTTTCACTTTGCAAAATAATTTGGAATGGCAAAACGAATGTAAACTAATAAACTCTGACCCTCTTGTGATGGTTTTAGAAAGGGATAGGAAAGGTCAGCCGGACGGTGGTTTGAGGAGGTGCTGCTCTGCTTGTAGTATAGGCAAGAGATGTGTTAAACATACAAAAGGAATCTTGCTGGAGGAGAGTGAGTTCGAAGATGTAGATTTATCGGTGAGCCGGAGAGATACCACCCCGGGGGTAAGTGGTGGCCTCAAGGGATGCAAGACTAGGACAAGATGTGGGAAAAGCTGTGGGGGAACAGGAGGAGGAGGAGACAGGAGGGGAGGATGAGACTGACCAGCTCTAGTTCAGCTCAGGGTGGTGCTTCCACTGGAAGAGTAGAGGCAGGTTACTTGCTCCACTAAGGGAGGCTGCGGAAAAAAACGGGCCATTAACTGTTAACGTGCCTCGCTCAATTACTGAGCTGCACACATGGAAAGAGGTGCCTGGGAATTACAGGGGAGATCCGCAGAGAATGGCAAGGACAGTTGAGAGTGCAGTTAGAATCCAAGATCCAGACTGGAAGGAACTCCAGGCAGTTTTGGATGCTTTATGAGACACTACAGAGAAACAAAAGGTAATAGATATGGCTCGGAGACTGGTGGAAAGCTTGTATGCAGAAGGGCAGTTGCAATGGACAGTGAATACAAACTTCCCGGTGATCGAGCCACAGTGGGACCCTGAGAATCAAAATGATAGGGCAGCCCTTCAAAGATATCAAAATTGGATCATATCTGAGGTAAGGCATGCGATGCCAAAGGCAGTAAATTTTTCTAAAATACATGAAATACAACAAGAATCACAGGAATCCCCGTCTGCCGTTTGGAAAAACTTAAAACAACTGCCCAAAAATATGCTAACCTTGATCCTGAAAAAAAAGGAGGATAAAATACAATTGGCACTGATCTTTATGCGACAATCGGCACCTGATATCAGGAGAAAATTGCAAAAATTACAAGGGGAGGATTCTAGGAATTTAAGTAAAATGCTGGAGGTAGTTTGGACTGTATATAACAACAGAGAGAAGATAAAAGAAGTAAAACAAGTCAGGAGAGAAAATCAAAGGGAAGCTTGGCTCTTAGCCATGCTGAGCCAAGCCCTGAGACGGAGGGGGGTGCCAAGACAAGGGGGCTGAGGAGGACACTTTACCGTCAAGCCTTGAGACACAAGACTCCCTTTCAGAAGGTCCCTGCTTGCACCTGATCAATGTGCTATTCGTAGAGAATGGGAGCATTGGAAAGGGCAATGCCTTCAGAAAGAGTTAGAACACAGCCAGCAAGCTGTGAGGTTGATGATGGTTGGGAGTGAGGACAAAGATTGAAGAGGACCAGGGGGTGGGCATGTGTGTGGGTGTGTGGATGTGTGTAGAGGGGGTTATCCTGAACTGCTCCCCTGGTTACACTGAAACTGGGGAATGAGAATGTAGATTTTTAATGGATACAGAGACTGTGTATTCGGTACTTAATACATGTAACAGAGCACTTAGTAAAAACAAGACCAGTGTTACTGATACTATTGGGAAAACTCGGCCAAAATTCTGTTTAGAGCCCCTGAAATTACAAGTACGTAAACAGTGACTGATGCATTGTCTTGACCCACTTGTAGAGGTTAGAGTCAAGGTGATTCGTTTTGATCACAAAGGTGAAATTAAGACACAAATGGTGTCAGATGTCACAAAAACAAAACCCTTTTTTGACTAACAACCACTGAAGAGCGATAGAAAAGAATGATAAGGAAAAGGAAAAGCAAAGCAGTAAATGTTTAGAAAGCAAGAAGTATAGCTACCACCACAGATCCAGCGACGTCTCGCAGGTCCGCCTGTTTCGATTCGGTGGGGAAGATCTCCAAAGAATAGCTGTTCATTGTGGCATTATATAGTGTTCCAAGAGCCGCTTTGCCCATTCTCTGCCTGGTTAGTGCATGCGTATGAGGGTCGTCAGGAGTGATCTTCACCCCCGCAGCATCACCTCCATCAGTGGAGCATGCATAGGTGTCCAGAGAGCCCATTTTTGCCTTGCAGGGCAGCTGCCTTATCAGCAGTTCCACCGGTGAACTTGCACACCGGTGGGCTTGCAAGACAGCTGCTGTATCAGCAGTTGAGTCAGGTCCAGAAGTTGTTGTTCAGGACTTCGAGCCCCGTGGCTTATCTGGACTGGGCCCTTTAGTTGTGTCAGTAGACAAGTCCTGTGGCTTATCTGGGCTCGGCACTGAAGTTGTTTGGAACTTATTAGTGGTCCAAGCTTGCAAACAGCAGCCTTAAAGTTTCTTCATAGGCACTTCCAGCAAGGTTGAGACAAACATTTTTAACACAGTCTCTTACATGCATCAATTCAGGTATGTCCTAGAATGCCCAGTGAATTTGTTGGGAAGAGATGTGCTTAGAAAATTAAATGCACAAATTTCATTCAAAAGAAAAAAAATATAAAGAAAGAAATACCTGAACTAAACTGGGCCAAGGCCAGAATTTTTATGTTACAGGAAGAGATACAGTCTGATATGCCTCTAGGACTGGAAAAAGAGGTAAACCCTGAAATATGGGCAACCCAGATCCCAGGAGAGTTGAGGAAAGTACATCCAGTAACAGTTAAATCAAAGCCAGTAGCCAGACTGGCAAGGTTGAGACAATACCTCATTCCTAGGCTAGCTAAAGAGGCGTTACAGGAGTTAATAGACAAATTTCTTAAATATGGTCTCCTGGTAGAATGTGAATCCGCTTTTAATACTCCTACATTACCAGTTCTCTTAGATGGATGGCCTTACAGGGCTAAACGAGTTCCATCTGCCCAGGTTTGGAGTTGTCCCTCTACTAGGATGGTTGCTGGGAGGCTAGCGAGCCCATCCTACCCATGGACACACTTAGTCTGACCCTTCAGTTGAGACCTGTCTGGCATGGGAGACCCTATGGGAGGCACATGCCACTGCCAGCATAGCTGGCAACCTCATAAGGGCATGCAAGCTTCTCCCCTGCGACAAAGGGGTGTCCGTGGAGAAGCATCCTAAACATCCACTGGACTGACTACGTGACTGATGCTACTGTCCTTGAATGGGCAGGGGTCACCAGTACTGAGGCCGTGCTGCTGAGGACGCAGCTGTGCTGGGCAGGGCACATCTCCAGGATGGAGGATCACCGCCTCCCCAAGGCTGTGCTCTGTGGAGTGAACTCGCCACCGGCTGCCACAACAGAGGAGCCCAAAAAGGAGATACAAGGACTCTCTGAAACAACACCTCAGTTTTGGCCATGTTGTCTACCATCAGTGGTCCACTCTGGCCTCCAGTCGGGAGACGTGGAGACACACTATCCATAACGCTGCTGCCTCCTTCAGGAATGCACATAGAATTAGTCTCGAGGAGAAAAGACAACGCAGAAAGAACCGTGCCTTGCCAATACCACCTAAGGAGACTTTGCGCTGTGCCTTTGGCACCCGGACTTGCCTATCCTGCATCAACCTTTTTAGCCAGCAGCGTGCTTGTAGCAAGTGTGGGTAGAGCCCTTCCCATATCTTCATTCTGGAAGCCTAGCCATCATGATGGTGATTACCAGTTCAGAAACCCAAGGGTATAAGATTTAAGGACTATAAATAAAATAACAGATGACATCCATCCAGTTGTGGCAAATCCTTATACTCTTTTAACTGCTCTGAGTGACATCTAAAAGTGGTTCTCAGTACTAGACCTTAAGGATGCCTTCTTCTGCATACCTGTTAGCCTAGAAAGCCAACCAGTATCTGCCTTTGGGTGGGAGAATTCTCACACAGGGCAAAAAACACGGTTCACCTGGACAGTGTTACTGCAAGGATTCAAGAACAGTCCAACTGGCAAGGGAACCAGAGGACTGGAGATTGGAAAACCCTGAAGAAAGGCTCCTGCATACTCACTGAAACAGATGACAGGAGCCAGTGTTGGACATTGACAAGGGATGATGTGGACCTCAAAACAACAACCACAGTGAGCCCCGCCATATTTCCAAACACCAAAGAGCCTCCCGCAGATCTAGTGCGTGACTGCTTATAGAATCAGTTTATCCAAGTCGACCTGATCTCAGGGATGAACCTCTGGACAATCCTGACCTGGAGCTGTACAATGATAGGAGCTTTGTTGAAAATGGGAGGCGGATGGCTGGTTTTGCTGTGGTAACTACCGAAAAGGTACTGGGGCAGGGGAGTTTCCAAACAGCACTTTGACACAAAAAAAAGGCAGAGTTAATCGAGTAGTCCATACCCACAGAACTATTTGGAAGGAGAGAGGTTTGCTGTCTACCCAGGGCTCACTGGTAAAACACTGAGAGGAGATCCTGAGACTACTACAAGTTGTGAAGAACCCCAAGGCAGCTGCTATCATGCACGGCAAGGCACGCCAAATGGGAAATACTCTGGTGAACCTTGGTAACTGGCTGGCAGGCATAATGGTTAAACAGGCTGCAGAACAAGGGGATTTGCCTGTAAAGGTGTCTTGGATCCCTAAGGAAAGTAAACCCCAGCATAACAACCTTGATAATTGCTTAGCAGAGGCATTAAAAACCACAAGGGAGGGTGAATGGTGGGTGGCTGGAAAAAGGAAGGTAACAGTTCCTCCTTCCCTTATGACAGAGTTAGCAAGGCACAAACACCAGGAAACACACTGAGGAATTGAATCAATGTTAATTGAATTAGAGAAAATGGGTAGTAAGTGTGGAAATGCTAAAGATCATAAAATACACCTTTTGGGGATGGCTAGAGGCTTTTCCTGCATGCACCAACCAAGCTCGGGAAGTAATGAAATGACATGTCAGTGTGGTACCACTTTCTGAGCCTGTGCAATAAAATGTGCTTGTGCTCCTTTCTGACAAGCATTTGCTGGTGCATTGACAGCGACAAATTCCTTCCAAAAGGATATTTTCCTTGCCTGTCATTTCCCTATCTAGGTCACAAGCACACTGCTTGCAATAATGTGTTTTAGGAGCAGTCTCCAAAAGGAAAGCCACTAATAAGTTTGGTGGGTTTAAAATTTTTCTTTGCGTTGTGCAGTGATATGGTGTCTTAGGAGAAAATTTGCCAGTTTTGTCAGCAGTTAAGTTTTTCAGGATACATTTCGTATCAAAACAAATTTAATTGACAGTAATAAAGTCAAATTATTACATTGTTTGGGGATTTTTTGTTTTGGTTTTGTTTGGTTGGTTTTGTCTGGTTTTGGTTTTGGTTTTAATACAGAGAATGGAAACATAAAATCAAATATCAGCCCTCTAAAATTAGAGATTAGCATTCTTCTTCCTGTTTCTTCTGTTATTTCTATCTCCAAAACCCCACTACAATCAGCTTTGAAGGAAAGCTTAACGATTTAAGAAGCTTTAAGAAACTATACAATGCAAAAGTAATCACACATATGTTCCCTGGTTTGTTGCCAGTATTTTTATCACAGGAATAGCACTTTGCTTAAACGTTCACTTTTATTTTAACATAAATTACCATCTGAGAATTTTAGCTGTAGATGGAGAGATTACACTAAGTGGGAAGCAAGTTAATGCTGCATCATAAAAAAAAGTCCTTTTCTAATTTAATGGAGTGTATCACCTTGTTTAGTTCATGTTCTTCTGAAAGAAAAGGGATGGATGCAAATTAAAGCCCAAAGCTGCAGTTATGATGCACGGCAGTTACATTCAATTACTTTATGAAACCAAGGAGTGTGTTCTTCAGATCTTCCAACAAAAAACCCTCAGATATCTACTGATTTCTTGTCAAAAGCAGTACAGTGATAATTAAGGTGGTGTCTCTGTGCCAGGCAGGTCTCAGCTTCTGCCACATTTCTACAATTGCTCATGAGCAGGATTTGCTCACCAATGAGCTGGTTGAGGATTTAGTGACAGCCAGAGCCATCAACTGCCACAGAGTCCCAGCTCCCTACTTCTCAGAGCAACTCTGGACTGTTGCTTAACAACACCTGGTCACATGCATCCTGCCTCCAAGAGCATTGTGTTTCAGAGTCTATCTATTTTCATCAGTCTTTACTCATTTATTCTGGAGTGTCTTTTTGAGATCTCGGTCCCTAACACAAAGCTGTAGACAATTTTCACGTGGCACTTTGTTGCAGCTGTTGGTGCACCTTACCTGAAGCTGGCAAGACACTGGCTGAGGTAGTTCAATGCAGCAAGCCAGTCTCCAGGGAATATTGAGTCACCTGTGGTGTGAATACAGTGCACTGAAAAGATCTATTCGGGGGGAGGATGTAAAAATACACTGAATTATTTTGACACCTAAGTGTGCTTACCAAACTTGCATACTGCCAATGTGCAGCATGAATACACACTGACTTGAGCTAGAAGCAGGCTCCTTAAACCTGAACTTTGGCAGGTAACCAAATACGCTCTTGGTATATTCAAATGCAACTGGAATGGATCAGGAAGGGTGAAGCTAACTTTCTGTTAGAAAAGAAACTTGAGAAGAATCCTGTAACTATACTGTAAAAGGAAGACTTATCTAACAACAGCTCTGCTGCAGTTAACAACTTTCTGGCTGCCCTGACATCCTCTCTGAATGTCACATATGAATGGAAAAGAAATTGCCAATTAACTCCTAAACTATTGAACACTTTTATAAGAACATTATTCTGATTCATTAGGAGGAATCCTCAACACATGTCCCAAGTTGTTATCAAATTTTTAAAAGAATAGCTAGATGCATGACTCCTGATAAAAGGGAAAAACAAAGAACAGGCAGGGAAAGCTTTGTGAACTTTAGTATTTGTCAATTAAATGTAGTCTGCCATGGTGCTATTAAGAACTGAACATATCTCTTTTTAGTTTGTATAACTTTATAATTTAAGCCTTCGTCATCATCTCCTTGATCAACAGCTTCCTCAGATGGATTCTGCGGATGTGTAACAGTAACAACATGTCTTTCAATTCTTCATAATCATGCATCAGCAGTTTATCACTTGATACAAAACTGCTTTTGAACACTGTGTAACTCCTGACAGTTCACAGAAATAGGTACCATTTCGGTTCTGGTGAGCTTACACTGTTTCTCACCCTTATGGTCCACATCATCATCATGGCTAGGCTTCGCGAATGAAGATACGGGAAGGGCTCTACCCACACTTGCTGAAGCACACTGAGGGCTAGAAAGGCCGATGCAGGATAGGCAAGT
>NW_009732344.1:7865-49551 GCF_000703405.1 Apaloderma vittatum | reverse complement strand
TCTCAGGTTACCAGTCCCTGCTTCCATGCTTCATGTGTTCCCCTTCTGTATTTGATTTTAGGCAGGAGTTCTTTGTTTATCCATATAGGTCTCCTGGTGGTTTTGCCTGATTTCTTCCTTCTAGGGATGCAATGCCTTTGAGCTTGGAGGAGATGATCCTTGAAAGTCAACCAGCTTTCCTGGGCTCCCAGTCCCTCCAAGGCTTTATCCCATGGCACACTACCAAGGAGGTTCCTGAAGAGGTGAAAGTCAGCTCTTCTGAAATCAAGGGTATCAAGCTTGCTGAGCTTCCCCTTCTTAGCTGCCCTTAGGATCTCAAACTCCACCATCTCATGGTCACTGCAGCCAAGGCTACCCATGAGTTTAACATTACCCACCAGCCCTTCCCTATTGACGAGAACGAAGTCCAACATGGCACCTCTCCTCATTGGTTCCTCTATCACTCGGATAAGGAAGTTATCATCAATGCATTCCAGGAATCTCCTGGATTGCTTGTTCCCTGCCATGTTGTTTTTCCAACTGATGTTGGGATGATTAAAATCCCCTATGATGACCAGAGCTTGTGAATGAGCAGCAACTCCTATCTGCCTCTGAAGGGCCTCGTCCACTTGGTCCTCCTGATTGGGTGGTAGCACACTCCCACTGTAAAGTCTCCTCCCCTTCCTTTCGCCCTGGTCCACAGGCGCTCGGTTTTTTTGTCATCACTTGCCAGGTGGAGCTCCATACATTCTAGCCGTTCATTGACATAGAGGGCAACATTTTCAATACTTTGTTATAGGACACCTTCAGGTGCCATGTGTGTGATCATCTGTCCTACGCCTTTAAACCTGGGAATATCACAAGCCCCTTTTTACACTCTTTAAAGGTCGGTGTAGCGCTATGCACAAGTAGCGGGTGAAAGGATCAAGACATGGAGTATAGCTTAAAATATTTAGAGGAAGACAGTACTTATTCATTCAGCTGTAAGAACCCAGGTCTTTCACCCACCCCACCCCCAATATTTCTACTTTCCTGCTGGACTGAAAGAGAACTGGCTTACACTCCAGGCAAGTACCTCACTTGGGGCAAATCAGTGGCTTAAGATGAGCTTCTGCACTGTTCCTGGATTGATATTATGTCAATCCCTTCCTCTGACACAGTTCAACATTAGTTCTTGCAACTGCTCAGGAGAGGGATGGAAACATCATGTTCAACATGCTATGAGATGAACCATTCTAACAGGCTCAAAACTGAATAAAAAATAATCTGATTGATGAAAAAGTATGGCATAAGGAAATGAAAATACATTGACTGTGAAATTCTTAGGGCTCATCCCAAGAGTAATGGGTTCCTCACTGGACACTCCTCTTCCTACTGACTCCTGCATCTTTATTCAAGCCCATAGTTATTCTCTTGTGGATGAGAAATAACTACTTAAATCCCTATAGAGCTACTCAATGTCACCCTAAGTATCTACTATGAAACTGCTCTCAGATTCCTCTTAATATTAGAAGTCTGTGTATTTAAGCAATACAAGTACAGTGAATTTGACTGAAACAAGCCTCTATTCACTTTTTCTCCTGAGGAAAGCAATTTAAGTTTACTCTGACAAACAGCTGGACTATCAGCAACAAAGAGTTAATGTTTGCTTTCCGAGACTTTGATGAGACAACCAAGCAAGGAAGGGCTCAGTAGAAAGAGCCAAAGAAGGTTTTTAAATATACTCTGAAAATATACTCAGAACTCTGTAAAAATAGAGATGGAAGTCCACATGTAAGAAAAAGGGAATGAAAAAAAAATAAATCATTGAGTTGGAGCACTTGCATTAATCAGAATAACAACATATGAAAAAAAGCAAATCCCACTGCAAGTAGGATTTCCCTTTGAAGTTCACAATTCATAGGGATGTTTTATTTTCATTCTAGGTGTTTTTATTTTTCATATGTCAAAGATGGACATTTTAATATATTATGAAATAATAAATTATACAGAGATGGGTAATTTTTGTGCAGGTATGTATGTATGTTATGGGTGACTTATATCAGGAAACATTTCAAAAATGGTAGAACTTACTTTGATAAAGTTCCAGTGAAGGCCACATTAAATTTAAATGTGACAGCAAGACTACCCTGCAGTTGAAACTGCACTTACTGAACTGATACAACACTGTGGTTCTGTAATAACTGTTCAAAGAGTGCAGTAACAAAGACACTGAATGGGAAAGCCAAGGCAATATCTTTCAGTAAAGATTAGAGTGTAGCCTCATCACAAGAGAAAATGTAGTCAGCACAAAAAGCAAGTTTTTCTGAGAGACTTATCAGTGTCTCTTGCTTTTAAAGATCCAGTTAAATGCAATCAGTAAAGATAATAGAGAGCATCGACATTAAAGTTAGGATAATGTAATAACAAAAAAAAAAGTTGTGGAGACAAAAGGGAGAGGTGGAAATCACACAGTACTAACTGGTAGGCACAACTCAGGCAGCGTAATTTTTAACACACAGCAAGAAGTAAGGGAAGAAACTTTACTGTTCTCATTGCCACCACAACAGAAATCTGTCATCAAGAAACGGAATCAATCTTCAGTCTCATATTTCAGCTACAGAAAACAGAATTACCTTATGGACTTATACAGCTTAGACCCATACTATGGCTCATCCTAAAAGGAGTGATAGCTTTTCAGGTGAGCTGTGAATGGGACGAAAACAATGAGAAAAGAAGAACCACAAAATCCCCCATATTTTCAACCCCCAGCAGGTCTGCAAGAAATAAATATTCCCCTGAGGGCCAACACATACTAAGCAGTAGAGCAAAGCAAAATCAACTTCTCCAGCAAGCGTAGATTAAAACTGAATTATCCACATACAACTGGAATTTCACGTTTAAAATAAAGAAACAGTGGGTTACATCCTGATTAAAAAGAAGCTTTCTGCAAGTCTACGATGTCCGAGCTTGAGTGTTCATTACAACAGATGAGTGAAGTTACATCACCTTGTCTCCATTCTTCAATTCAATCAAATAAGATTTGATTAAGACTTTCACTGTGTGGAACTGTTTCTACCAGTGCAGTGTAAGGGTTTCTGACCATACTCAGAGATATTTTGCCACTCAAGGATGTAGAGGGGTGCCCAATATTTAAATTTTTTTGTGTTTGGTTTTGTTTGGGGTATTTTGTTTATTTGATTTGGTTTGGTTTTATTTCTAATGAAGCCAAACAACTTGCCATTGCAATTTTTAGTCCTTGACAACTTTTTAAAAGCCTACAAGATGTCCTTTTGACAATAACAATCTCAAAACACACATCAACCATCCAGTTTCCATGCTAGTTAGAATCAACTCGCCAAGTGTTCACAGGAAGAATGAACCAGTGCGAAATTAAAGGAGATGAAAAAAATTAATGTTAAAATTCAAATAAATATTCCTGGATAATGTCCTGCCCTCCTCCGTTACCTCTAATGTCAAGTAATTAACAGCTTGCAAGTGCTGCTGGCCATCATCATTTTCACTTCTGAAGGCAACTGACAGTACATAGTAAGAAGAATTGCTTTGATTGAGAAGTGATACGATAATAGTTGATGATCTTACACTCTACCAGGCTTGTCTAAACAGATAAAAAGGTGCAGAATCAAAGTGGTGTCACAGGGCACTAGAAAACCTACACCAGCTTGAGACAAGTGTGTTGCTGTGCCCACACATACTCTCACAAGCCTTTCCAAGAATCTCTCAACAAAGTAAGGCTAAGAAATGAGTGGAAAGTTCTAACTGAGACATTTTATGGTTAGAAAACCCTGAAACTACCTGTATAAATGAGATCATAATCCTCTACCACCAAGCATTAACCACACAGCCTCCAAGCCCAGAGCACACAATTTTTACTTGTTGGTCAGGTGGAGGAAGAAATGATAACCAACCACCCCCACAAGAAAATCAGCTGCCACTCTAGAACCAGAACCTCCCTCAGGATAAGTGAGCCGTCTTCCCCATCTTGTGGTAAGGGAAATTAGATTTTTATCTCCTTCACCCTGCCCTATAACTGCACAAACTCACACCCATTATCCTGTCATTCAAGACCCTCTTAGAGAGGCTGTAGGAGCTGAACTCCAGTTTAAACATGTCCCCTCCACTACATCCAACTTAAATAACTGTAAAAAACACTTGCAGTTTTATTGGAAGTATCCAGAGAAAATGTACGAAATGGTAGAAGCTATTGTAGAGAATCATAATCCAATGCAGGAAGATGTACAGACATTGCTAAACGTTCTCTCCTGAGAAGTGTCTGGTTTTAGAAAAGCTGGGGCAGGAAAATTAGAGGTTAAATGTGGATGACAATCCAGACCAGTTTATGCAGACAGCTGCTCCTGAATGGGAAACAAATACAGATGCCAGTACAGCTATGATTAAGCAGTATCAGCAGTTAATTTTATACAGGATACGTTATGGGGCACCTAGGCAAAAAAACATTTCCAAGCTATGTGATGTAAGGAAAGAGCCTACTGAGAATCCCTCTGCCTTCTGTGAGAGGATATGCCACGTAGCCAGGAAATGGACAGACTTGGATGCAGAGGATAAACATAATTTTAAGTTTTTTAATAGACTTTTCATCAGTCTGCTCTGGATATACCAGGCAAATTGAAGAAAAAAGAAAAAAAAGGGTCTGGGGGAACATCTCTCTCTCATCGGATTGAGATAGCTTATAAAGTTTACAATAACTGAGGGGAGGATAAAGAGAAGAAAAAGTGAAAGAAAAAAAACATAAGGACTAAAAGCTGCAAAAGCAAGTATGACAGTAGCTGTTAGAAGAAATTAAACTGGGAACTGCAGAGGGGGATGAGGGAGGGAATACACAGCCTGGGACAAGGGTAAGGGTGGTCTGAAGCTCGAAGCCAGAAAATGCCTTTTAAGAGTGGATCAGTGTGCTGTAAAGAAGAGCACTAGAAAAAGAATTTCCCTAAAAGGGAGGCAGAGGGTAAGAAACGGATTGATCAAATTGTGTTAGAAACTAGTGATTCAGACTGATGGGGACCAAGGGATGTTCAATTTTCTGTTTCCCCAGCTGATCCCTTGGTTCCCATGCAGCTGGGGAATTCAGCTATTGATTTTCTATTAGACACTGGGGCCACTCATTCAGTTGTAACTAGTTGTAAGGGATCTTTAAGTAAAACTTATATTTGAGATCACGAGAAAGTGAGTTCTAAGACCATTTTTGAAACTGATGGAGTGTAAAATCTGAGAAAAGACAGTAACTCATAAATTTCTCTATATGCCACTGTCCAATACCTCTCCTAGGAAGAGATTTGTTGTGCAAATTAAGAGCACAAATAATTTTCTCTAGTAAGTCCATACAGCTTCACCTCCCTAAAGAGACTGCCTGGAAGGTACAACTCTTCCTATTGACTGAAAAGCAACCATTGGAAAAGGGGAATAAAAAAACATTCACCTTTGACTGGGAAAGTCCAACAAGAGGAAGAAAAAATCAGCTGAGCTGGACAGTGCTGGCCTCAGGGATTCATAACAGTCATAGACCATTCAGTATCGTACTGGCAAGGAAATTGGAAGATTGGCACAGTAATAATCCTTCTTTTACGTTACTACAGTATGTAGACACTATTTTTCTGGGAATCCCTTCAGAAGTAGAAAGCTGAGCAGCTACCATCAGTTTGCTAGATTTTCTGGGACTCACTGGGTGTCGCAGCAAAAGTCTCAGATTGCTCAGACAACTGTGGAATATGTGGGCTTTGAAATTTCACATGGCAAGAGGAGGTTGGGAATAAAGCGTGAAGAAGCAACTTCCTGCATTGTCCCTCTCTCAGTAAAAGAAAGAATTAAGAGGTTTTCTAGGAATGGTTGGATGGTGTCACCATTGGTTACCCTATTTCAATCTGATTGCTAAACCCTTGCATGCTCCTATCAAAGGCCCTGAGGAATTCCTAGAGTGAATCCCTGGGTGCCAAAAGAACTTTGACTCTATGAAAACTGATGAGAGCTCCTGCACTAGGACTGCCAAATCTGACAAAACTATTTGCATTATATGTTCATAAAAGACAACATGTGGCTTTAGAAGTCTTGACATAAACCTTGAAAGATTGGAATAGACCAGCCACATATTTCTCCCAACAGTTTGACGAAGTAAGCAAATGATGGCCATCATGTCTCTGAGCAGTGGCTGCAACAGCGCTGTTAATTACAGAAGTACAAAAGTTAACCTTGGGACAACCAACAACTGGTTTTGTGCCCCACGCTGGCTTAGCTGTCCAGGAGCAGCATGGGAGTCACTGGCTGTCCCCAAGGTGACTGGTCCAATATCAGGCATCCTTCATGGAGCAAGATGATGTAACTCTGAAGGTAGCCTCAGTTCTGAAACCCTACCAGGAGTTGGAGCATGATTATCTGCAGGTAATAGAATGGGTGTATTTTAGTCGACTGGGCTTAAAGGACATGCCCCTAGAGAATCCTGACTGGGAGCTCTTTACAGATGGAAACAGCTTCTTCAGCAACAGACAGTGGAAGGCAGAGTACGTGGTTGTAACCTTAAAGGAAGAAATAGAGGTTAAGTCATTACCTGCCAATATCTCAGCTCAGAAAACAGAAATTATAGCACTGACACATGCTCTGGAGCTTTCTGAAGATAAACGAGCACATGTACACACTGATTCAAAATATTCCTTCAGAATAATACAGGTTTGTAGAGCAATTTTGAAGGAAAGAGGGTTTTGTCTTCTCAGGAAATTCCTATCAAGCACGGGAAGGAAATACTGAATCTACTACAGGTGGCACTGACATCAAAAGAAGTAGTTGTAGTGCATTGCAAAGCTCATTAGAAAGAAAAAAACAGATATCATTGCCCAAAACTAGAAGGCAGATGAAGCAGCAAAGAAAATAGCTATGTGAAATTCCATGAGAGGGGCCTCAGTCCCCACAAAGAGAGTTGTAATGAATCAAACACCTGTGTATACAGAAAAGAACAATCAATTGGCCGAGGTCTTGAAATGCACGAAGTACCAGGATGCATAGTGGGTAACTAATACTGGCCAAATATTAATCACAATTCATTCATAAGGCAGTTTATATGGAAAACACAACAAGAGACACACTTGGGAACTGATGCTGTGGTGGCAAGTATTAAGCAATATGCAGTTATTCCTGGGATGCAGCAATTAGCAGAAATAGTAAAACAATGTCAAGTATGCTGTCAGAACAACCCCAAGATTCAGAAAAAAAAATCTCCTTCAGGACAAGTAAAAAGAGGTCAAGCTCTAAGTGGGCACTGGCAAATGAATTATCTAGGTGCAATAAATTTAAACTCCTTTTGTTATTGGTAGATACTTCTCCTGTTTGGTTGGAAGACCTTAAGGAGGTAAATTCCAAAACTGTGTCAGAAAACTCAGATGAAATGGATAGATGTTTTACCCTTAGCTCTGTCATGGGTCCAAATAACTCCAAGTTCTCAGGAGGGAAATTCAATATGGAAAGCTACCCTGTAAACACTTTCCTTAGGAAAGACATCCAGTTGCATTTGAATGGGAATTGGATTCTTACTGAGCATATTTTATCATCATGGTCTACTTTATCCTCTCTCTATCGGTACCTTAGTGAGAGGACAACTATACTGCTTGAGAGCTCAGTGCATACTAATATAAACTCAATCTCCTGATTTGAAAGTAATTGGAAGGGCAAACCTCTGAAAACAAAAAAAAAAGAACATTCAAAAGAGCCACACGTGGTTTTGTTAATCACCCCAACTACAGTTAAAGTAGAGAGTCCGAGTCCTTGGATTCACTATACATGGGTAAAAGAAGCACCAAAACCCAATCTGGACAAATTGACTCCCATTGGAGATTTAAAGCCGAAGATGTCCAGATATGACCTTCACTGATGAACTGAACCTGTACCTACAGTTCAAGTTCAGAAAAAGTCTGCATTTATTCAGTCTGTACTTGAGGTTTCTTGATATTATTTTTTATTCTGATATCCGAAAGTCTATAAAATGTTAATGATATTATTTCACATGCTAACATTATTAGCGCTTTGTGGGAATTTGGATTTAATTAGAGACAATTGTTGCTCTGTTAAAGAAGGGAATTATGGGTTTGCTAAGTTTGATAATACTGGTGAGTGTTATGAAGTTTGGTAACATTCTGGTGCAAGCTACAAATTGGGAAGAAAACATGCATATCAGTCTGACAGAAGAGGTAACTAAAGCCACCAATAAGTCACATCTGGGTCCCAAAATGTTGTCCCAAAAATGGATTCTTTACCCAGTGTTCAAAGTCATATCCACACACAGAGATGAGATATCAAGTTTACTACAATCTTGCGCAAAATCAGGTGCTAGAAGGCTAATGCCAAGAAATTAGCACCTGATCCTGTGCAAGATTGTAATAAGTGTGCTATCTTGTCTCTGTATCGGATTTTGCACACCGGGTAAAGTATCCATTCTGGGGACAACAAGAGTAGTTTGTGACAGCATGCTTTAAGTTACAAACGTTGACCCCATTTCTATACTGCCAAATGGCTCTAACCACTGCAGGCTTATTTATGCTAATTTCAATTGATCGCATAAGTGTCTTGCAAGCACACCAATGCCTTACAGATATAGGATTGGCCCTGATACCTCCCAAGACCTAATAAATATTCATAGTGAAGAGTCTTAAAGAAATTTTTTTTGTGCCCATCAAAGAAAAGTGTTTATGCAGAAACATTCGGATGCTATCACAGGAATCCTTGGTAAAATATTAGTACCACCCCTGCTGGAGAAAAGCGAGATCTTTATACGCAGAGTGTTGCCTGCTTTGGCAGAATGAAGCTGAATTGCTCTTGATGAGATACAGCGAGAGATCACCCAATTCATGGCAGGGACCTAAGTGCCACTATCTTCCCCTAAAATAGAAAGCTTATGGAATTTCTTCTTTGAACGAGGGAGAAGTTATGAGGATAAATAACTACAATCTGTTTTTCCATTCTCTCTGCAGAGATTTACACACGTCTTGCAATTTTATCTGCTCTGTTTCCTGCTGGGCAAATTCCTTTTTCACTTGGTTTGCTTGTTATCCTACTCTTGTCTGGCCCCACAACATACGACTTATGACAGCTTAGAACTTCCTTTTGCATGTCAATGCAAGCTGACAATTTACACGACTCACTCGGGAACATGCAATTTGCCTTGCTACATGCACCCTTACATTGCGGATTGGAAAATGTTGGCTTTTCAAACATAAATAAACCGGAGAATTAAATCACATTGCTAATGTATACACTATTTGAATATGAAATTATTGCTGAATGGAAAAAGGACTTATCTGTAATAAACAAAGACTCAAATATGATGTGCTAGTAATACATTTCATGGGAGAAAATATGAGGGAAAATAAACACTCTATGGATTTACAGCCAGTGATGAGTTTAGCTCATTTGAATTAAGAATGAGGTGTAATACAATTAAAATTAATAAGAGTTGGTACAAGACAATTTTTCTTTTAGTAATACTTGGAGTTTCATTGCTATTCCAAATTCCCAGAGTCTTTTCAGCTTGAAAAGTCACTCAAATAATGGCTTTATTCTGAGTAAACCAGTGTGGCTTGATACTATAAATACATCTGCTTAGACACATGGGCTGATTCTGCCAAGTCTTCTGCACATGTTTACATTTTACAGACACAAATACTTTGACTCCACAGACCTTATAAATTAAGCACCTGCCTACATACAGACATCTTTGCAACACTCTTCTGCAAGGTTTATTAATATTCATTTCCATGTCTTTAGCAAGAAGAAAATGACACAAATGGGCCACAGCACATGTGCTTAATTTTATATAAATAATCCAGTTAACTTCATCGTTAATATTCATGTGCTTAAAGTTAAGTACATAGGTATTTGCCAGATGGGGACCTCTGATTGGCTTTCTTCTGCATCCATTTGTATTTAACTTTTAAATGTTGGCATATTTGTACCAACGCTCCGTGGAAATTAATCTCAGAAGTGTGTGATTCATATTGGTTCACAACAGCAAGTCCATGTTTTGGAGGTAATTAATGTATTTCAAAATTAAGTGTTTTATTTTAAAAAATATATAGTTTAAGCAGAGATCAGGTTGAGAAATGCACCAAGAAAAAATTTTAAATCAGTTTTATGTGTTCATAAATAAAATTAATCCTGCATGATACTAATGTAAATCAATCTGAAGTTCAACCACCTAACAGAGAGTGTACACATCATTTTGATATTACATAAAATAAACCAGACAATTCCTATACCCACCCCCCAAGGTTAATATGAGGACATCTCCACAGGACATCTATACATCAATGCAGTACATCATCACAATCAATATATACACCGATATAAGATTTTTTAACCATCCTTTCATTTTTTCTGCTGTAGCTTAGTAATATTTTCTTTGACAAGAAAAAGGAGTCAAACTTCTTTTGCTGCATAACAAACTAAGTATACTAGAGCCAGAGCTAAAAAACAACAAAAGAACCCAGAATCCTTATTCCATCTCATAGCAGCAATTTATTTTCTCAACACCCTATCAAGTCCATTTGACATGAATATCCACGCAACTAAAAAATGCTTTTTCCTCTAATTTATTTCTATTTATTTTTATAGTACTTACTATTTTCATCACTCGTTATTGTACTCAGAAGCTAAGCTCCTCCACATAATTGGTAAAGGAAAAGTAACAACTTTGAGAAGTATTTTAATGAAACACATCTCACGTTGAAAGAAAACACTGTGATCTTCCAAATTCCATGTACGAAGAAAATAATCAAAAGATTATGTCCCTCATGTAAACTTCCAGGAATATAAGACTTGAATCTAGCTACACAGCAGAAATGTAATGATTCCCCACCTCCCAACACATTTCTTAGAGGTTGAAAACATAGGCAATCAACCTCAAAAAGGCCAGATGGCCAGATTACTTTTTTTCAGGGCTAAAGGCAACAAATGGCACAAATTATTTTAAATAACAAGTCAGACTCCCATAAAGGAAAAGAGCTTCAATAGGCCATTTTGACGATGTAGAGATACAGAGTGCAGAGTGTAAACATCCCAGGTGAAAGCTCCTGTCCTAACAACGTCGGGGTGCTCTTATGGTCTGCAGCTGGATAACTGCAAACGGAGAGGAAAATAATCATCACAATACAGCTGTTTTGCATTACACCTTCTCATTGCCTGCAGTCTCCTAGTCTGAAACAAACATACAGACACAAGAAACCAGATAGTTATATGGCTCTATGGTAAAGAAAACAGTTCTTTGGTAAGCATGACCCTTTTCTGTTATAGTGTCATGCTGCCCTTCACCCCTTTCCTCAAGACAGTCTCAGAACTCTCTTCAGTACTGCAATAAATGCCTCAAGACTTCCAAAGCTATTAAATACTTCGCTTGCTTTTCTCAGTGTATCAAAAATATTAATATATGGACATCATTAGCCCAAGTCCACACTGCTGCCAGGGTCACAACATATATTCTCTACTAAGAAAACGTGGGAAATCCTAGAGCAGCTATAACAATTGTAGGATGCCTGGAGAGAGCAAGAAGCTTAAGATGGCTGCAAAAGCCTCTCTGCCTTTATAGTACTTCACAAAAAGGAACTAATTTTAGGATCTTAATGTGAACCTCATTAGTTACATGATTACAAATACCTATCTCACATAGAAAAAAACTGTACAGGCAAGAATTCATATGTTGTGCCTCAAATTTTAGGGTTGTCATATTATAGAACACTCCCTGTTTATACATATGCGTATAATCACACATACAGTAATTTTGCCCACAAAGATGCATGCTTAAAGAAAAAAGAAAGCAAATTCACGCTTACAGTCATTATAAACCTGTTTCACATTGACTGAAAAATGCAATCTTCTAAGAGGACTCGCTTAGATGTAGTCATGGAGGCACTCACAAAACAGATAGGGCAGCTACTCAAAATTATGATTTATCTCAACCATAAAACTACCCACACTCTGACAGACAAAGCACATTACAAGCTCAGATGCCAGTCAGGAATATAATACTACACAACCTGATTTAGGGATTAATTAGTATTCCTTTCAGAAAGATAATCCAAAACATGCACATGCTCTCTCATAAAAGGGGAAGAGCCTCTCAAGTCAAAGGTACCCAGAAAAGGGGAATCACTCACCAGGGCAAAGGCTTGCACAAGAGCATAGCCAGAAAATATCACTCACCAGAGTGGGGGTGAGGACTCACTCAAGTCCTAGGACATTTCCTTGGGTGATATCCCAATCCAAGAGGAGAGTCTCCAATAGCAGTTTCACTGCTCTGAGGAAGACGAGCTCACACTAGCTCTCTGGTGGGGCCTATTTATACTTTCATGGAGTCTCACCTATAGTCAGTTGCAATTAGTTGGGGGCCAGCACCAAAGGTGAAGTAAGCACCTGAAGCAAATTAATCAGGTTCTAACAGCTGACCTTCTCAGGTCTTTGGCAGACCTTTGTCAGAGCAGATGCAACAGCCACAGACGTTTCAAATGGAAGATCTGAACAATTACAAGTCCAATGTAACCATCACACTTTCCTCTGACTTTTTTTTTAACAAAAATTCCTTGACAAAAGTGTTTGATGAGGTAATTGTAATGTATCACAGAATTTTCTGGTGGAAAAAAGGTGTATGCACAAAAACAATTGGGTATAAAAAGATGAACTATTCACTCAGTGAATTTACACAAAATGAAATTCTTCTTCATTTTTCTGCCCTCTGTACCCCAAGACAAGAACTCACAAATTTGACTAGACTTGATAAATACTTGCAAGCGGGAAGAAGGAGGGGCAAAAGGAAGAATTTTAACATTTTTAAAATAGAACAGCACATCCCTTTCAAAACTAATATAATTTCTAAAGGTTTAGATACCTTCAGAGGATAATTATGAGCTCTGTACCAAGCCGTAGCACCTTTTACTGAACAGAATCACATTCTTCAGATCTTTGTGTTACCAAAAAAACAACCTCAGAACCACGCACATTGAGTCAACATGAGCATTTTTCCCCCGATACACAGGATGCTTAAGTTTGACCACTAGGCTAAAAAAATCCATTACCTGCGCAACTCTAGGAGTCCTATTTCGCTGTAACATCCTGCTGCATTGTAGTTTCTACTGTAAGGGTGTCTGGGAGCACTCCTGCTGAGTTACATACCGTGCCTGAACTTGGCTCCTTGTCTTTGTTACTACTAGTCTCTCCTCATCTTTTATCTATTGCCAGTTGTTGGCATTAGTTCTTGAATGTGTTTACTAAGTCTATGATTCATTCCTGCATTACTAGCAATAGTGCAACTAAGAGATGTCATTTCACAACAGTTCCATGTTTCCCCTGTTCTTACTCAGAATAATTATGTCCTGATACATCCTTCAGTAAGGAACTACAAGAAAACTTAAAGGTGCTATCATGTTAAGCACAGGCTGTGAACACCAAGAGATGACAAGTGTGCCCACGTAAGTTTTTTTTATACATCAAAAAAGCAAGCAATGGGAATGCTGCAGGCACAAAATATGTTGCATATGCCACTGAACTACAGTGGGCTTCTGGTAGGTGCATCAGAGAGCTGCTTGAGAAGGACTGCCAATTGGAGAAACAAGGTCTTATTTCAGGATTGGTAAGGACAGAAACAAAAAAACCTGCGTGACGCACTTTAGAGATTCATAAAAAATACCCAGCAACCCCCATTAAGTTACACATAACTAAGACCAAGGAAGAGAGAGACAGAATAAACTTCGGGTTTTATCTAGGCTGTAGTGCCTACCTGCCACTCTTCAAGTTTCTCAAACTGCATTCTTTTCTGTCCTACGGTTGTTATTCCAGTTCTGTTCAGATATATGTGAGTGAGCAACTGGAGAAGCCGAGGCAAGCTTTTTTATAAGCAAGTCTAACCATCTGCATCACAAACACTTATTCAGTATTTACTCTTCCCTCTGAGTAAAGATTCCAAGTGCTGAGAAATTGTATTTTTTAAAAAATCATTTGTCACTAAAGTTGAACAGGACACTGCAGATAGCTTGATATTTGTCTACATTTTAGCAGTGTCCATTTTTGTAATCGAAATTTGAAAATGTAAAGAATGCAAAGCGAATCTTTTCATTATTACAGTTTTCATGCTTCCCTGAACATAACATTCAGGAAAGACACTCAGCTTTCAAGAATATTTTACTACAAAAGTAACAATTTCATCTGTAACTTGTAACGTGGAATAGTTAGGCAGGGAACTTGGGCTGTAAATTTTTGAAAAATGAGAGGTCACTAAGAAGGTAGATTCTCAATTTAGGATTTAGCAAGAGTGGAGAAATAGGAAGTGTCGCATTATTTTAACTAAGTTTGTTCTCTCCTGAGCTAATGCTTTCAGAGACAACAGTTTCGTTTTGAATTAAAACTCTTCTGAAGTGTTTCACATCTTCAGCACTATCCTGGTTTCACTGGGACAGAATCACAGGCCAGCCATGGTGTGCAGACTATCAGCAGATTCGAGTCAGACAGGAGCTTAAACTGGGAGGGACAAAATCCAGGGCAGCTGACCCGAGCTGGCTATCGAGTGTATCCCCACGGCATAAACATTCACGCTCATTGTAAAGGTGAAAGTTTGTCGAGGACAGAAAAATTCCTTCTGCTCCTCCTCCTCTTCTTTGCCTCTTGCCTCTGGAGGGGCTCTCTTACCATTCTGCTCCCGAGGATGGCTTTCCCATTTATTTTGACTGCCATACATTCACTATGCTGAGTATAGCTTTCTATACTGTATATTGACATTACTGTTAACATGAGTTTTACTGTTTCATTAAATCTGTTTCCATTTCAACCCACAGGTCTCCTTTCCTTTTCCTGATCCTCCTCCTCTGCTGGGGAGCAGTTATGGGGTGATAGAGAAATTGAGTTAGTTTAGTCCCGGATACAAGCTAAATAGACAAGAATCTACTAAAGATAACAGGATTCTATGATTATCGACAATCTCATAAAAATGTTTGTCATCTTTAAAAAAAAAAAAAAGGTAAATCAGAATTAAAATAAAACCCCACACCTGGAAAAATAATCTTTCAGCAAAAGATAAATTTGTCACTGCATTTTTCCACTGTTCCAGTATATAGTTCTGGGGAAAATGGTAAACTGGGAGATAGACTAAAAAGACTAAATTATATGGACTTCTTACTGTCTTTGACCATTTGTGCTGTGTTATCTATAGTATATAATAAACATTGAGATGAATTTCATGTGTGTTTTCATCTATTGTCCTCTGGAAATGTAAGCAACTTCTGGGCTGAATTATAACATTAGTTTTCATCTCCCACGTTATTTCTAAGTGTTACCAGTACAGTCTTCTCCACATGTGAACTGTTTTGGGGTGGTTTTTTTAGCAAATGAATTATATTCTTATCACGTGATGAGTGACAAAAGTGATGTTTTCAACTTCAGAGCTTACACATGTAGCTGGCATGAATGTTCACAGAAAGCAAGGGTGCCGGTTACAGGTAGGATTACTTGGAAAAAAAATTGTATATGAAATCACAACCAGATTGGTATAAATGCCCTGTATGTATGCCATCCAGCCTGCCTCTGCATCTCCTGGAAATTATGCTCATCATGTGTGTGATCTAACATCATTGCAACGCTTCTGCATTGATTTAACTCAGGCTGTCTGGCCCAGATGCTCATCATTTCAGTTTTGGAGTTTTCTGTGCTAGTTCTCCAAAGATTACTTATTCTCATACTTAATTTTCTAAAGATTACTTACAACAAGGCCTCCTTAGAAAGCCCTCAACAGAAGACTAAAGCCCACACAGTTTATCACAAGTATCTGAAAAGATTTCAGGGGAGTTTGGGATATTTTGCCCACCACCCCAGTTATCACAAACAGCATTTTGCAGTTGGAAAGACAGTGAGTATTTGCTCAGAAGGGATCACTATGCCCATCTGTGCAGTGAAGCAGAAATGCCATCTAAATAAGCCAGCACAGCCACAGAAACTAACCACCATTTGAAACGGAGACAGAGATCATAAGCAGTGCTTTGCATCATTTCACCATTTCTGCCCACAACACTACTAACTCACAGAGACGAGGCCCTTAAATACACTCAACTCCCTTTGTGGGAAGGAACACGATACAGTGTACAGTCCTCACCTGCATATTTTCCTCCAAACTGTGTATTTGTGTGCCCAGTGGGATGACATTTTTTGATTTAGTTGTCAGCAAGTAGAAGTTGATATTATGTTCCTGTCTTTTTGCTTTCTTAGCTAGCAGACTACAGTGAATAAGGGTTATTTTGTCATTGTTTTAAATTGCTTTTTGAATCAAGGTATATTTGTAAAGCCAGACATGTTTATTATTCAGAGGAAGCATATTATTATAAAGCCTGGCATTGTGTTTTGGGACCATTAGGCTGAGGACAAACATTCAGATTCATCTCCAACTCTCATCCTGTCTCTATACCTCTTCAGACACCTTGAAGATGAGACTGAATTCATGTGAGTCAATAGGGTGGGTCGATTAAAGAACTACTACTTCATTTTAGAATTCATCTCTAAGCTGCTGAAAAAGTAACATTCCCTGAATCAGGAGGAGAAAAGAGATGCTCCAAATGAAATCTTGCTGCAAAAAAAACCCAAACCCACCCCACGCTCAAATCTTTGCCAGTAGAGAATCCAGGAATATATTGCTCTGTAACTGTAAATGAATCTTTCACAATGACATGAAAGGGACTACGGAACATACAATCCTAACGGATGCTTCAGACAGCCCACCCCTATCCCTACTCTAATTTTTAAAAACCTCTTGGACATAAAACCCAGTAACATTTCAAAAGCTATGACTGCTTTTGAGAAAAGTTCAGTTCCCCATTTTCTTAACAGCCTTCCCTTGTAAAATACCTATTACCAGGACTGATTTCAAAAGATTTGCAACGTTATTAATTTCAGTATCTATGCTGCACATTTTATGAATCATTGTGAATTTCTGTGCAGCAATAATATTAGAGGAGAACAGCTTATTCCACTTTGCTGTAAATATGAAGGAAATAAGTATTTATCTTAATACCACAGTATGTAGTTTGAGAAGCATGATTTCTTATTCAGTTGAGAGACACTGATAATATTTATATAATACTAAAGGTGTACATAAATCTGTAAACCTTCATATCAACATCTATCCACATGTCCTCAAATATCAAAGATCATTTTTCCTGTATAGTATTTTTCTGTACTGCCAGCAATATCTGGAAAAAAGCTTCATAGCATTTTGATATTTCACGATGTACTTTGTTACTTTTTATAGGACCTGGTAGTTCTCAAATACATTCACAGGTGCATGCACCTGAATGTGTGAAAACCTTTCTAAGATCTTCTAAGGACATCATCCGTACAGAAACACTGCTCAGAAGTCCAGGCTTCAATATGCCATAAACATCCAGCTTTACCGTTTCTTTCTTGCCTGAGGGCTTCCCTTGTGAATGATCAAAGCAGCAAAGATCACAGAATTTAACAACAGGTCTAGTCAGGCCTTAGAAAACAGGAAAAAGAACAAACCTTCAAATAAACATAGATCCAGTCCATCAGCATACAGACAATGTTACCATTTCAAAAGGGCAAGCCTGGCAGGCAGCTTATATTCAACATAACTGTCCTTCGAGCAGAGAGGGTTTTGGATGAAAATGCTTGGATAGTCTCTTAATCCTAGATCCACCATGCACTGAAAAAAAAATTTGCAGTGTAGATAGAAGAATATTTGGACTGTATTTAGTTACGAGACTTCCCTTCAGATACTAAAAACAGATTCAGAAATGTATATGCAATAAAAGGAGTCCAAAGTGCACACCGTCAAAAGTCCTAGGCTTAAAAAAATTAAAAAAATTAATTGTTGGAAATATTTGTTTTCTCTCAGTATCAGGTAAAATCTTTCTTCATGCCAGTAACATGGTGAAAATTACCCATAATATGTTGTGGATCCTTAACGATTACTGTCAGCAAGTCCATAAGCTAGGATAGCAAAGAAACAAAGTCAGAGAGAAAAAAGATTATTGTCAAGGGACAAATCTTGAATACATCAAGAGCAGACAATCTGAACAATCAGAGTTAGTTACAGGGTTGCTGTTTTTATCAGACGTTTAGAAGTTATTCAGCCAAATAATTCTTATGCTTCAGAACTTTTTCCATCAATCAATCCATCACAGATATGGAAAAATAATCAAGTAATACTCTAAAAACATCAGAAAAGTTAAAGTACACCTCAAAGCTGTCCCTCTGCCTTGCCAGTTATCCAGTACATTTTTTCTTAAATCGAGACATGATTTTTACATAAATAGCTTTGATTCTTTTCTGCCATTCATCCCCAACTCCATTTCTTGAAACAATGTGAAAGTGACTTTTAACTATTTTTCCCTTCACACAACATATCAAGAATGTATTCTAGCTCTTTCTTTTCGCTGTTCAATTAATTTCTCTGCCCTGCACTTCCTTGTGAACAAATCTGCATTCTCTGCCTCCTTTCTCCTTCGCACTCTTATACTACATTTGCTCTTTTTCTCGCACTCTCATATGCCTTTTTACCCATTCCAGCTGAAGTGCAGAGTTCCAAGACAGAACAGAGGGACTGGAAAAAGCACAATAAGCAGCTAAGGAGAGATGGAGCTTCTTCCAAACTGCACGTTTAGGTATTGTTTCGTGTACTAGACATGAAAAACTATAGCCATAAAGACCTTCAGTAATGTATATGGGAAGATTTGTAAGTCCTTGTCCATAATATACCATGACAAGTGTCATAATTTTCTAGCTGGACAAGGAAGGTAAATCTCTGAACGTTGAGTTAGCAACCATCAGGTTTCAAAGGCATCTACTGCTGCCACCTGTTCTAAGTAAGGAAATAGAAGAATCTGCTGCCTGGGGCTAATCACGTCCTCCCTTCCTTCATATTCATCTCCTCCTCACATCATCTAGATCTGAATCACTGTGTCCACAGAGGCAGCACAAAGGTCCACAGTTCAGCTGCCCTCTCGGTGGAAGCCCTGCCAGCACTTCCTCAGGCTGTCGTGGTGAAGGTTCCCTCATCCTTCACCACCTCCTGCTGCACCATCTTCTCCTAGGTCTGATTTTTCATCTTAGCACACAACTTCCAGCAGAGTTGCACTTAGCATATTTTGTCAGTGCCCACACAAAATCTGAATTCCTACTTGATGCCTTCACTTCTAACTTCATCAAATTAGTACAGCCTGCCTCATGAGCATATTGCCTTTTGCATCCTACGGGTTATGCCAGGCCACACTGGCACTGGAGTGGAATTAAGTCCTGGATTCTAGAGCAAGTCCAACAGGTTTTAGGAGTATTAAAGAGGTGATATCATTTTGCTTAAAATACAGTTAGCAGAGATGACTAGAGAGTCCCAGAGGATGCTGCTGCTTACACACGTGTATATATTGAGTTAGTCATGATCTGAGACAGGCATGACTTTGAACAGGTAGAACTGTGCTGTACCAACACTTGTCTTGACCAATTATAATGAAATCTGACAAGAAATAAGTATTACAAGAGGCCAGAGAATTACTTTCTCAGATCCAGCAAACACAGTTCTTACCTCACTTTTTCTACTTTCACGTTGAGTGCAAATGGAAAAGCTTCTGTAGATTACTCCTGATTTACACCAGAGCAAACATCAAAATCAGGTCCAATAGGAGGAGAAATTGCCTCTCTCAAAAGGTGATTTGCTGCTGTCACCAGAGCTAATACAATGCCCTTTTAGCAAACAGCAGCTCTGTCTATGGCTCTTCAATCACAACTTGAGGAAATAAAAAGGGAATGTTTCCTGTTGAGCTTAGAAATAATAGTACCTTCAGCGGTTACTTATAAGCAATCTATTCACAACCCCATCCCTTGCAGAACACCTCTAAAGGTAAATAACATGACAAAAATATACAAAAGCAGTGCATTATCCAGGAGAAAAAAAAAACAGGCAAAAATGCCTATTTTAACGATGTCAGTGCAATGAATACTTGACAAAATTAAATTTTTTTTTCACCTAGTTCCATTTGCTTGCTACTTATCTTCAGAATACTGCTATAATAGTAATCCCTCATTTTATTTTCCAGTACTTACTTGCTGCTTTCTACTCACCAAGATGTGGTTCTGCTTGTCTATACACAATAGTTACTGATATGGGAGCCTTTGAGAGAAATTAGGGAACCATACAAACCACGGAGGGGTGTTTATATCAGTGTTTTTTGTTTAAGCTTTTCAAACCTGTAAGAGCCCCACACAAATCGTCAAGACTTGGGGTTGATTAGCAGTTGACATGATTTCCCTACTGTGACAGAGAGACAAGCCAAAATCCACAGAAAGTTCATGCTGAGTCCTGGCAGATCTGCAAAACCCCAGTGATAAAATCCTGCACAGCAAAGTGAAAGTCCAGGCAGAACTACCTCAGAAATATAGCAATTGAGTCAGAAGAAGACATGAGATCTGTACAGGACACCCTTGCTGAAGTCCACAAGGAGAAAGAAAGAAAAAAAAAAAGAAAACAAAACAGGCCAATCAAACGCACTATGCCTTCAGAGCATACAAATATAAAAGATAAAGTATTTGAAACACTAAGAAGAAAGGTGATGTGTCAAGATTTGCTCTAAACAAACAGGTTAATTTAGGCAGTTAAAAATGAGGAATAACAGTGTATGGCAGAAGGTATAAAAGTGATACAAAGCCTACATCACGAGAAAGATTGAAATCTTGAAAAAGTTCATATATAGAGCTTTGTCTGAGCTGATACACCTTTGGGTTTCACCCAGCAGTAGTGATTTCTATGCTGCTATAACTCACAAATTAAACTTTTATTAAATGCATTCAGAACTTTCTATTTTTGCACATTCCAGGCACTTCAGACTTTCCATAACTGTCATCTAGAGAAGTCTCAGCTCTGAAGCACATTGAGAGAAAAATGTACACTGTCTGTAGATATATAATACATGATAGCTGATCCCTTTTCTGAAAATTTATCTTGGAATTCTGGTGACATGAACAAACCACTGGAGTTTTACTTTGTAGGGCTTTTATTGTCAATGCATTCCCCTTGGATAAAGGATACAGATTTGCTAAGGATAATAATTAGAAATCAAAAATGTTGCCCTTTTGCCCTTCAATATAGTATGGGTACCTGCTGTTCTGTGACTGAATACACAGCATCTCTCATATCACATGCAACCAGTGTGCCAAACATATGCCCTCTAAAATATCCACTAAAACATCCTAAGTAATTTTATGTCCATACTACCAAGGAAATCAATCATGAATTGATTTTTTTATAACATTGCCCATAATTATTTGATATGGATTATTACTGGTTTCAGAAGAAGACAGAAAAAAGCTTGCATATAATGTTTCACAGAAGATGCAAAATGTCAGGTTACATGTATATTTGTTTAATGTTAATCCATATATTTAGTTTTGAGCCTGTGATGGTCCAGAGCTTTATACTCCTCCTTTTTCATATTTAGGTACAAAGTACTGATAGCTGAATATCAAAGAGCCAGGAGTTGAAAGCTAAGAACATTTTTTATCTATTCATTCAACTGAACTATGTAATCCTTTCCAGTTTATTCAGATTTCTGACCACTGACAGGAGTATAACATGTCATACTCTAAGCCCATTTTATCAAAGCATTACAATGTAGATTTCACAAAGACTGTGGCTGATGTAGTATATTTGTCAAGCAATATTTCCTTGAAAGTATTTTAATCCACTCAATATATTTCTGCATTAAGTGCTTGGAAAGTAAATATTGTTTTCATGCATTTTGTCTTCAAAGATTGAAAGTGTCTGTTGTAAAGATTTAGCTTAAGCTTCCACCATATTTTGAAACAGAATTTTCTAATGAGGCAGATTTTTGTAATATATGATTAAAATTGAGCTTTCTATTAAAAATAAAAATTATAAGGGATGTGTGTGGGAGAAGTGAATATTAAGTAAACCCAGAGATTACTTTACACAGCTTTCCACATTGTAAAAGGAACTGAACAGGGGCTATTATTATATAAATAATAGTTTCTTGGTAATGGCCCTCCAGACCCAGCATGGCGGAGAAAATGTGGCTCAGCGGGTTTATAGGGTTCTGTTGCCTAGCTCTAAAACCAATGCATAATTCATAGGATTTCTACACACAGTACAACAAGCTCACCGAATTTCACTTAACCCCATCTGCTGATTACCAACAAAGTTTACATATGTAAAATTACTTTTTAAATACAGCCTGGATCAATTGAGAACCATCTCCTAGGTCTTCCCATGTGGCCCAGCTCACCTTGTCTCTGAAGCACCCAACCGGTCACCATCATCCTTCAGCAGCTTTGACTGAGACCAAGCAAGTTCCTGCAACTAGTCATGGGCACTGACAGCTTTAGCACCTGTGTGCCTCACATGATGATGCTGTCTTGTGGGTTTTGTACACAAACTCAGGAGGTGTGGAGAAAAGAAGCCAGTGTTTGCCCTCATCCTTGCCACTTTATCCTAAGAGACAGACAAAGAAGCCAGAAGCCAGAACCCGCTGCCAGCACAAAACTCAATTTCACCACCTTCAGAAGAGAACAAAAGAGTTAGCCTCTGTCTCTACTGCACCGGCAGGAAAGCCTAGTTTTTCCTCTAATTTTCAGAAGCTCCAAATCTGCAGTCGTGCAAATCAGTGATTTTCATTAAGAACCGATTTCAGGTGTCTAAGAATATTACTGGGCTGCAGACCCTGGCAATCTGTTTGGGAGATTGGAAAGGAAGGGACACAATTATTCCTACACTGAATTTTTGAAGAAAATGGAGAAACAATGAGCAGAAGCAAATATATCTTTGTCAGCCTGCAGAAGAATGAAAGACATGGAATCAAACTCTTTCTGACTTCAGAAATACATGCATACACTAGATGCAAAGCTACACAACAGACCACCTCGTGACAGCAGAATCCAGACACCCCCCATGCAGTATAGATCTGTCTGAAAGACACAAATATTATGCCCTAGTAATTTATTTAGCAGCCGACAAGGGGAAACAGAAGAGATTTTCTGTGATTAATAATATTGAGCCATATATAAAACAGTCCAAATAGTGAAAACACACATTCACAGATAATTTCATCATCAATTGATTAAAAGAGCTTGGACTGATTTCCTGTTCATCAGTATTCTGTTCATCAGTTGTGTTGTTCTTTCATTCTCTGAGCCATGGGTCTTCTATGAAGAAACAAGCAAAACAAAGCAAAACCATTCCCAAACTCTAAGGCTAATATAGTGGGGAAAGTTAGCAGGTATTCGTAAAGCCTGGTAAAAATCAACTAACACGAAATCCCACAAGGACACAGTGCCACACAATTTCTTTCAGTGCCTGGAGTAACAAACGCTGTGATTTGAAACCCAGACTCTGTGGAGTTAGCATGTGCCCTGGCCTTTGAACAAAATGTTCCTAAATTCACAATGTTCACAGCTACAGCACAAAGAAATGTAAAGACTCTTGCTGCAAATGCTTTTAAGCTCACAAAATGACATGCTGCATGGTTTCTGGCACAAGAAGGCATTAAAAGTCATTCATGAGTGACTATCACACCTTGTGAGAAAGTACAAAGCACCACAGACTTCAAACCAGTAAATGAAATGGAGACCAAACACTCAAAATGGTTTTTTCCTAGTTAATAGCAAGACCCAGGGTGACCCAATGCTCGCAGATAGCTTTTCAACTGCTGTACTACTACCACTGCTACAGCATTTTCAGGAATAAGTAGATTTTCAGTGACTTCAGAAGGAAGATTGTCCCAATGACAGAAAAGCGATAGACTGCTTGGTTCCTTCAGAGGAACGACTGGAGGCTTGCAGAGATGGGCTCCTTCCTGCGTGAGGGCCAAAGAGCAGCAAAGAAAAGCACTGGGCATTTGAACAGGTGCTGAGGAACTGGGACAGGCTTATAACCCACTTTGGAGAGGTCCGCACCACCCACAGTGGCAGAGCACAGGAAGCCCCCAGCACACATCCAGCAGCCCCTCCACTGCTGGCAGCTAAGGAGCCCTGCAATTCAACAACGAGTTTGGCATTAGCTCAGGCTCTCCTTATTCTTTACGTCCATCAAACTCATTAGAAATTTGGTTAGAAGGAGGTACATGGCAGCTGTTACTAGCCATTAAAAGGTTATTTGGACTCCTGCTGTAAGCTAACAGGGAGACACTTTCAAAGGCACAGCTAGTCTTCCTAAGATAATTGACAAGTGACTTACTCCCAGAACTGCCTCTTGCTTTCTCTTGGTTAATAGAGGGATGCCCAGTGTTTAGATTCTGGATGAGATTAAGCCAGGCAAACTGGAAACAAAGTGCCTTTTTGACCTTTTTCAAAAAAAATTAAGAAGAAAATTGCATTTTTCAAATCAGAAGAGCATCAGCTTGGGAATCCTTGTTTTTCTGAGTTTATAAATATGAGTATATAATAATATACTCACATTATACACGGAGATAGATATATAAACAGACACACGCATATAGGGTTTCTTTCAGTTCAGGTCAATTTTGGAAAATTCCTGTTTATGTTGCAGTCTTGGTTAGAGATACAATTTTTGGCAGCATTCCTACATCATCAATAGCTTTTGTTTAGATGCAGTTACAGCAATCTAACTGAGCTTTTGATGACATAACTACTTTTGTTTAGCAGTCCAATGTAAATGACTTTAATAGTAGTGCTTTTGGCAGGTATAAGTGCTTTTGCTAGACAGTGCTGACACCACAGCTATACTGGCTGCAGTATTTTAACCTTAGCATGTAAAAGACAGTACTAAAGAAGTAGGATGAAAAATGGTGTTTCACAGTAGGGGAAGCTAATCTGGACTCATTCAGGGGGTACTTCCTCCTGTTTTTCTTTAATGATTTATATTTAATAGTAGTATTTCCAAATAGTGTCTTCTACTTTTTCTTTTCTTTCATTCTGGAAGAAAATCATAACTACACATCTGTTGAAATTTGGAGAGAAAATTCAAATATTACTCAAAATAAAGTCTAAAACAGCTGAACTAACAGCTGTATTTATGAAAGGCCTTTTTTTTTTTCTTTTTCTTTTTCTTTTCACCCCACCTTAACAAACAGCACCATCAATTCAGGTTCCTCAACAGTCTCTTAAAAATGCACAGAAGCTGCCACCTGCATGTTCTTCTCTAGGTGTTGTTGCTGGAGCAATACCAGCAAGATGAGACCAGAAAACATCCCCACACGCAACCTCAGATGCCAGCACTGACATCATTTGACCACAAGAGCTCATCCTGGAAAACAGAAGACAATCTGTTGCTCTGAAGTATCTTTATAGCAACAAATTTTGTCCATGCCAGGCCTATTCTTGGTCGTTTGAAGAAATACACCACGAAAAATAGCTTCGTATACCACACATACCACCAAAATACCTTCACAGAAAAGGGAAAGAAAAAAAAAAGAAAAAGTACTCTCTGACCAGAAGCAGCACTAGCAAACCCAGGGCCCTTGGTCCTTGCAAACTTCAGCACAGTAAGGGCTGGCAGGAGCAAGGAGGCACAGGACACCTGCCTTCTACCCAGGCTAGGGCTGCCCACAGTTCTGTGGCTACAGCAGCCCTGCTTCAAAACCTGAGGAACAGCAAGAATGAGGGAAAAAACAGCTGTTTGTTCCAAAGACAACACAGAATGCTAGAACCCAGTTTAGAGATGACAAGACACAGTTCTCTCAGTTAGAAAAAAGCCTACTGTCTCCCTTCCCTGCAGGCCCAGGGTAAAATGTCCTGGACTTCTCCCTTCTCTTTGCAGACAGGTTCACACGTGAGTCATTTCATGGGGCTCCTATGCACAAGGAATCAAACTGAACAAAAGCTTAGATCACAGGACCAGCATATTTATTAATTTTCCACGTAACTTTGCCAACTTCATCTCCATGTAAAACAGGCAATTCTCTGGGACACATCTGGCAAAGGACACCTTAGTAATGTACACAATAAATAGCATAATACAAAGCACGTGTCTGTTTTCATTAATAGAAGTAGTCCAGCTTGCTTCAAGAGCAGGAAACACATGTCTCCGAAAATGAAAATGCACATGTTCCCAAATACAGAAAATAAATTTCTAGGCTTTTCTTTTGTCTATTTTCCTTGTGGACAAATGGATGAAAGCTATAGGGCAGCATTCAGCTATGCATACCTCTGTGCTATAACCCACTTCCCCTTCAGAAAAATCAGAAACTGAACTGGCTTTTGACAATGCAGCAAAGTTTTACAAAATACTCTTTTTCTGCAAGTTTGCACCAAAGAATTGGAGAAGAAATCAAGCTAGACATTTGCTATAAGAGTAGCAGTGAAGAGTCCAGCAGATATTAAAGATACAGGTAATCTAGCCTCTCTCAAGTGACCCTGCAAGGCAGAGACAGTAAATACAATGCTGAAATAAATTCCTTATTCAACAGATGTTTTTAAATCTCAAACTGAGTGGTGATTAAATGTACTATGTTCTTTTCAGAAAGGAGATTTTTCTTTTCTCCTGTTTCCTTTTTACCAAGTGGGTACAAAAAGCCCAGCCCCTATTCACTCTTTAAAGTGACACGTCTGTGTAGCTGCAGAAAGGTGAAAACACTTGTTGAAAAGCTACACAAAAAACCCACAGAGCCAACAAACCAAAGATGAAACCCCATAACAGTTCAAAATTAATTTTTGATTTATGTTTTTTCAGACACTTTGGCTTTAGTGCAGAGACAGATTCTGGTAGAAATTTGTCCACCGTTTGAAAAATGTTTCTAAATATTGTATTGTCAAGATTTTTATAAAGCGAGTAGCTTTTTATAAAGTGAGTACCTGCTGAAATTGCAGTAGAGAGTATTTTAGTATTTTAGAGAATTTATGGGTCAAAAAAAAAGCAAGAACCAGCTCCCACACCTTCACTTATTCTCTCTCACACTGACTATTCACAGGTCATACTTAAGAGTTTAGGTGTCTCCTTTCTTTTATGCACCTGATCTGCAGTTTATTTTTGGTTTGATGAACAGCATGGTCACATCAGGGTATCCTTCTATTTGCAACCAAGACCTTGTGGACCTGATAGAGAGAAAACCACAGATTACCAGCAACAGGACCTGTATTTTGCTTTATTCCTGGCTGTGACTGTCAGCTGTATCTTTTTCATATACCATGAAGAGCTTGTAAAATCCTGTACAGAAATAAAGGAAAACACATTTTAAATTGGCCAGTAATTATCTAGTAATGCCCTCCTTTGGCTCTTCTCAGTTGTTTCCTTCCAGAGCCACTGTTGTAAATGTCCATCTATTAAAATTCAGAACAGATAAAGTCAATATTGCTTCATGAATTTCTGTTGCTTTTCCTTCCCTGCCATAATTTTCAGGAAGGTGTAGTAGCCACGTGCAGCACATTGTCTGCTCCTTTTGGGGGTGCTGGTCATGAGAAAAGTGGGTGATATGTTGTGTGCCTTTTCCACAGTACATTAATCAGGGGCCTACAAGAAAATTCCAGCAGATTTAGCGTTACGAAAACATCACTCTCTCCTGTGAATGACAGGAGATGCAGTAATCTCACTTTTGAGGTATGTTGTAGCCTCATTAATATGTGCATCAAACAAAACACAGTTCCCATGGTGTTGGCAAAGCTCCTGCCTGGCTTGACCAGGCAAACTGTATGTAATGGGGGCAGCCATACAGCTTTTCCTTGTGTACCCCTTGCCATCCTATCCTCTGACAATTATTTACAGATTAGTTATAGATTTCCCAGCTGGCTGCAGGTAGAGAAACCTCCTAGATAATTCTAGATGAACAGATTATGTTGATTAAAAATAAGTAAAAAAAAATAAAGAGGGGAAAAGAAAAGCTTTTGGGAAGGGAACTTGTCTGTATCCACTTACTAACATATTCTTTACATTTCTAAAAAGAAGCATTTATGTTCCTCTAATGAGTCACAAAACGAAACTTTAAAAGTAGCAAATTATTGACTGGAGAAGGCTAGAAAAGGAAATTAAAAGGGACTTTGCTAATTTTTTTCCTTTCTTTTAGACACCTTCAAAGGAAAAATCCTGAAACTAGGAAGAGAAAAGTACTCTGAATCTCTGCTAACAAGAATAGTTTTAACTCTCCTACTATGCAAGTGTTTCAAGTGTCACACAATATTTCCTCACAGATGTTTTTATTAGACTCTTTTCCAAAGGTAAAACAAATTGTAATTCTTAAGCTCACATCAGAATAGCCAGCTTTAAAGCATTTGCTTTTCTGTTATAAGATGTCCTTGGGCCCATTTTGCTTATCCAGTGCTTCCTTCACTAGTTTAGTTCTAATGCACATAATGGCATTAATTCCATTGTACATAATGGAGTTATTCTGAGTTATTTTATAGTAAGTGGGAATGGAAAACCAGAAATGTATTCACACATCGAATATTTCACTGATGTTTTACTGAAAGGTTCTAGCAAGCTATGCAGTGTGCTCCAATCTTATAAAAAGTGTCTGAAAAATATTTTTAAAGCACGTGCAACTGGTACATGGGAAACAAAGGTGAATTATTTTACAAGAGTCTTGATTTATGTCACAAGAGAGAGAAAATAGTAATGAGGAAGAACTCTAAGGAAATCTCTCACTTTAAATCACTGTTAAAACCAATCCTGCCCACAAAATGCAGAAATCCATGACCCAAAACACAGCAGGGAGCTGACAGCACATCACTACTATCTTCACAGAGCTGATCTTTGAAGTGTATCAGGTATAGCATGTTGCAGAGTCTGCAACAAAATAGAAAGTGGTTCTTTTCATGACGAAACCCAGTTTTGTTCTGTGCGGTTTTTTGCCTCAAACTTACATACTTCAATTTCACAAAGCCAAAGGACCCTCAAGAGACTGGCTGCACAGCATCAAACGCGAAAGAGATTTAATCTTCAGATTTGCAGAACTGTAAAGTCACAAATGCTCTGTTAAACATAGGTCTGCATACCATCTTTAATTTATATGCATACATTTATTGCAGTCAAGTTTGTAAAAACTTTCTAAGGAGTTTAAAGACACAGAACAGACATTTACCTGAATTGCTTATGGCTCTATAATGTTTCAAAACAAAACTGCTTTGCTTTCATTTATCAAAACCAAAAAGAGGTCGATGTAATCCAATTTCTAGTTTCTTGTTTTCCTGCCGCTCCTATGCCTGAAATTCCTGTGTACTACTCTTATGCAAGCTTGCATTGATGTTCACAGACATCTAAGGGTTCTCCCAGAACATTTCAGAGCTGTGCGTTTACATTCTTAGAACGTCTGAGGAATTCACAGAACAAAAGCACAGCTTAAACAGAAGAGAAAAAACACACTAACTAATAAGACTTATGCATGACATTAAGACTCACCAGGTGTCTGTATGAATCAGAGATATGTAACTGAAGACAGGCAAGAAATTCTCTTTACTTCTACTTAAGCTCTTTTTGTGCAGGGTTTTCTACATTTAAAGTAGTGCCAGCAGATGCATAATTTTACATATCATAAATTAGATTATTTTTATTGACACAACAGACATTGTAGAAGGGTGACAATGATAGAGCTAGAATTCATAGGCAACAAAAAACACTCAAGGCATTTCCCACATACACATAAGGCACATTCTCTATTTTTTTCAACTAGTATATTTTAGGCTAGTTTAAGATCATACTAAGAGGAATCCAGTTATTACCGCCTTGTTTATGTAAGTGCCTACTTACTGTGAAAGTCAAGTGTAATGCAAAAATTTTCCTTGCAGCAGAAAATATCTAAACATGGAAATATATTCAAAACCCCATGAGACCTGTAATACTGTCCAAGGAATCAGAACCGAGACTTCAAGCCAAAGCTGTTTGAACAAATACTTCTCCAGCAATCTTATCTTTTAACAACATGACAACTTTTGCAAACATCTTGTATATCGACTACTTGCAAGTAGTCACCAAAACCTATGAAAGAAGTGGGCAACAGAGAGAAACTGAGGAGGCAGCTAACAGGGACTTGACTCCATCTGGGGAGGGGTAGCCAAACAGTGGCGTACGGAAGGGTATCATAATTTGATTGCTTGTCTATGGAGAGAAAGAGCTGAGTTCAGTCCGTGTCTCAGCCACAAAGCTTTTCAATACCTTCCCATAAGATTTCTACTCAAGCCGGCCATCTGGGATGAAAAGAGATCAGGAAAAATAGTTTCTTAAGTACTGTATGCATAGAAGATTAAGACATCCACAGGTATTTTGTATATAAGGCACACATTTTTCCATTAGGTTGTTCACCTTTCCTCTGACACCAAAGGAAAATACAGTAAAATCTCCCATGACCTCAACAAGCATCCTAATCACTGGTAGACAGGGGAAGATGAGGTGTAAGAAAGTCCTCTCTGGGAATGATATGTGCAAAATCTCCTTTGCTTTTCTTTAAAGTGTCCATAAAAGAGTGTTTGCTTTTGTATAAAAGAATTGGGGAGTTCAGAAAAAAGAGAAGAGTCAGCCCCAAAAGGGGTAGGTGGTTTGGTTTATGATTTTTTTTTACATATTTGGTTTTGGTTTAGAGTTATGAGATCAGCTGGCTGATCTTACAAAAAATCCCACCAAAAAAAGCAAACCACAAATTAACTAAAAATGTAGTTCATATAGTCAGATATATATTAAACATTTTACTGGTTTTATGTATACAGTGTAACAGGAAAACATGCAACAGAAAATAACATAAAACTTTGGGACTAAGGCACAATGTGGAGGGAGACACATGGACATACAGAACATGCACAAGGCTAGGTAACTTCAGAAAAGATGTTTAACCTCTCCATTACTTAGCTTCCCTCTAATAGAGACAGAACAATATGTTCTTACCATCCAAATTGTTCCCTTGGCTAATACAAATACTTAACAGCAGAATGACTGGTGTACCGGTTCTGGCTACTTCATCCTATACTATTTAGAAAAAGTTTCATTTCTGCCATCTGTGTATATCCATACTTAATCACTGTCAGTTCTTTTGTTTTCTAACATGAAGTATAATGAGACATTTTTCCACAAAAACTGTGTTTTGGCCAGTTCTTTGTATGTGGGAATTCAGACTGCTGAACAACCTGCAGAAATCATGGAGCACTGCCACGTGCATTGGCCTCACGATATCCAGCCATTTAATCTGAGATACGGTACAAGCAAGGTGCTGCCAAAGCATATGGAGGGTTTTTTTTCAGGACGACGTAATGCCTTAATCTCTATGCCAGCTGCTGTATCTCCATCTTGCTTTCCCTATTCTGTTTCCAAGGCTCAGGAGAGTAGATGGGGGAGCTTGGCATGGGGTTGGGAAGAAAGGGAGGTTGGAACAAAGCTGAGGAAAGATGCCAGCAGATCTCCATCTACTGCCAAGCTTTTTTCCCCTCCTTCCCTAAGTGCTCAAAACAGCTATTTTCAATACAAACCGAGCAGGTTGATTTTCCACATGCTTGATACAAAAGTTGTGCCAGTGTAAGTGTGGAAAGGTAAAGAATAAAAGGAAGTATCACAAGAGACCTGTGATCAACATGAGGGAGATAGTGACTGCAGGAAATGCTGGTGTGGCCCAAGAAACCTGGTCACATTCATCTCTCCCAGCACAACTGTGCTTGCACATGAAGGGTGGTCATGCATCTGCCCTGGCTGCTAGGTCTGCCCACAGACAAAGCTGCACCCCACTATTGCCCGACCTCCATCCTGGGCAGAGTGCCTGCTGGACAGGAAAGAAACAGCAAGATTTAGGGCACTTCAGACTGAGAGCCACCCCAAAACCTGCCTTCTATCCCACTGAGATTCGCACTGGAGATAGCACCTACCAAAGCTTTGAGGTTGTCAACTCTCAGCCTGTCATTTTGGAGTCTTATTAGGGGGGAAGAAAAGAAAAGCCAATGTGGTCTTTCAGCTGGCCTCAGAACACTGATCCCAAGAGACTTCCCCCTCCTTTCACAGGAGGAGTGCCACAGCACTCTCCTGCATCTCCAGCCCTTTCAGAATGAAATAAAATATCAATGCCAGACCACTCAGATCATGAGGGAAGAGGAGAACAGTAAAGACAATCAGCTAAGGTGCTTGTCCTTCTCCGATTAAACTGAATGGCAGTCCTGGGAACTGGCATCAATAAAAGGCAATGGTGGCTGTTTCATTGCTTTGAGTAAACAGAAGTGAAATCTTAATATTGACCATGAGAGGCTCATAGCTTTCTACAGGAAGTAACTAAACTGCCTTGCAAATGCTGGATGATAAAAGTACTAAGATTTCCCCAGTCTGAATGGAGAAATTTGGAGGTGAAACTCAGACCTCAGCAAGTTAAACCAATAGCTATCTTTAGATAGCAGCGCTAGTAAAACTGTATCCCCAACTCATCAACCAATACACAAGGACAATACAATATTCTTTCCAAGACAACCTAAGGAAAGGCCAATAAATTCTGACAATGTACCTGTAGGTAACTTCCTTCTCATACTTCTTTCATGAATAAAATGAATACATATAGTGAAAGCACATCCAGGCCTAATATTTTTTTATCTCTTGAGCCTAAAGAGATGTTGACTTATGAAAGGTTTGCCTGTATATATTACTACTATCTGTATATTTTGCCTGTATAAGGGAGGAGGGAAAGATAAAGCATTTCCTCCCTCTAAGGATGGAAAGACCTTTTCTCCTAGCCACATCCTAACACATTTTTCCATCTTTTCCTCTTACTGTCTATGTGAATGTCAAAGGTCTCTACTAAAAGATGAAACTGCATAATTCCAATTTCAGTGAATGCAAAGATTTTATTTATACAAAAGCTCATGTTTTCCCATTATGTCTCTGCAAGGAAAAAAAAGACTTGGGATACCGTGCATACGTGCAATATGATGTACATGAAGAACATCTGAAAAAAAATAAAAATCAGTATCTCCAAGATAGATGTAATAAGAGTTTTGCGGTAAAAGCTATCAACATTAACATGCTAGTTCTAATTTACTCTACTTCATGCATTTAAATTTATTAACTTCAGGCCATATGTTCGCTGTGAAGTGTGGCTCTGCATTCCTGAGTCAGTTGACAATGAACAGTTAAGTTCCAATAAATTGGAAAGGTGAAGTACGGTGAGCCTAACTAATGGAAGAAAATGATGCAAGCGCAAATCCAATACACCGTAGTAGAGCACCAGCAGCACAAAAATATTCCACCATATGTTCCAAGGGCTGGGTAAAGCTTCACGCAGAAAGCTTTGATGTTGCCACTGTAATTGAGAATGTCAATATTTCCATAGCAAAAAACTTACTTACATCGATTAAATACTTGTTTTCCAGCATCCATGTCGGAAGAATGTCTATCTTCTCAAACTCACTACACACCAGCTAATGTTATGTTGTTTAGAGCAGGTAAGACACAGGTCATACCACTGTTTTGTTTTTTTTGGAATAGTGCAGCTTAAGGCTGAAGGGCAATGTGGATATATTGCAATTTTCTAATTCAGAAGCCATCTGTGCTCTCTTTTCATCTGTGCAAGTGGAAAAGTTCCTTAAGAATCAGATGGACCCAAAAATTTTGGCAAACAAACTGAAAAATGGACAACTATCCAAAACATTCACAAAGTTAGGTGAAACAACAGCCCACCACACAGCAAAATCTGACTCAAAATCCACAGAAAAATGAGCTAGAGGCAATGAAGAGAAAGCACACTCCTGGAGATGACAGGCTCATCTTCTCCGTTTGATTTCCCACAGTCCAAAGCTGCCTGCCCGCAGTTCTTGGGGATAGCATGCTCTTTTTCAGAGGAATGAAAGAAGGTGAAAACTGAAAATACTTGAACTCATCAAAATACACAGCCCTAATGCTCCTCTCCTCTGGTACGGCCTCTGCCATTTGAAATCGTAGAATCATTAAGCCACAGAGAAGCTGCCAACAGTATTTCAGGCACTGGGAGCAGAAGTGAGGAAATGAGCACACCAAGAGGTCAAGATCAACATTTTCCAAACATAAAAAAGCCAGGGTTATTGTTACAAGGAAAAGTAATGGCACACTAAAATACTTTGAAGAATCTCGGACATAAATCCACATTCAGGCACTGAAAACAAGAGCAGCTTCATCAAAGTTGATACGCACATATGTTCTCCTCAACAAGTGAGGACCAAAGGTGTTTCATGGGAGTTCAAATGCCTGAATCCCTGTTTTCAAAAACTTAGGGTTGCCTTCTCAGTGTACATAAGGCCTTAAAACGACCTTTCTTCCACTGGGGCACTGCAGTGGCCAGGAGCAGTGGGAGCTCCCCTGGGAGCAGGGCAGAGACTATCCCACCCCCAGCCAGGAGCAGAGCAGCTCAGGGCACCGGGTAGCCCCAGGCCCAGGCACCTCCATGGAGATAGGGTAGGCCAGGCTGGGATGTGGGCTTAGCTCATTGGGGCTCATGGCTGGGCACGGCAGGGTCAGCTGGAGAACATTCGTGCTGTAGTGTTGCTGAGGCAGGGGCTGATGGCCCCATGGGGCTGACGTGGGGTCCTGGAACATGGGAGAGAAGCAGGAGCCCTTGATGAGGGGGCAATGTGGGCAAGGGACCATCAGGGCTGATGGTGCCCTCAAGGTCCAGACATTTCATACCTCATCACAGTTTGGCTGCACCTAGCAGAGGGTTATTTTTTCTTTTTCTCATTTTTGTTGTTTTTGTTTTTTTCCTTTTTTTCCTTTAGTTTAGAAGGAAGCGCATTTTCAAAGCAAGTTTTTGAGAAGCCTCCCAGCAAGATCCTTTCCAAATAAAGTTTAGTCAAGATGCACACCAGCATCACACCTATTGCTCTGCATCTGCGAATGGCCATTTGATGCGTGGGTCCAAAATGGAGGCAAACTGAGGCAAACATCCCTGAAAATACATAAACCCTGCATAACCTGTCCTCAGCACTGTTTTGATCTATATATCCTCCTCTGCTTGGAGATATTGCTCCAAGACACCTGCAGTAAACCTCCATGCAAAGCACAGCCCTCCACTTCTGCTTCCCGCTAAGCGATGGCTGGGACTTGTCCTAATTTTACAGCTCCATGACAGATGGGAAGAGCCTGAATCTGAGTGAACTCTTTGAAGATCTGTAGCTAATGCTTGTGATATCAAAGACAAAAACCCACTCCCTGCATATGTTAACATAGTTCTACTTTGCATGCTTAAAAATAGAAGTTACTCCAACTTTAGGGATCTGAGCTTGGCCATACTGCGTACACACACTAATTTTTTTTTTTTGTCAAATTAAAAATCGGTCTACCTATGTCACTATATTTCTATCATAAATAATCAAGGGACAGCTATACTGGTAAAACCATCTTGAGGCAGAAAGTCCATTACAGTTAGGAGAGAGTACCCCCCTTCAGTCAGAGGCCCCTTGGGCACTAGATATAACACGGAGAGAAAAAAAGACTGCAAAAATATATATCAAGACTTAAAAAGCAAAGAATAAAGACAGCAAGAAATCTCAAATCACAATTTGCACATTTCCCCACCTGTTAAAAGCTGTATTCTGTTAAGATACTGCCATTTTGCTACCATTATTTAAAATTGCAATATTTGATGGGTTGCTTCTAAATAATTATGCTCTTATCTGTTTTGTCACACTCTGCTTTCATTGAGACAGGTTTATAATTCCAGATATCATGGCTGAAGACAAAAACAGGAAGAGTCTAGATAAATGCAAAAAAACCCCACAAACCAAACCCCACAGAAAACAAATGAATATTACTGATAAGTTGATTTACATTTTTATAATTTCACATGATTTTTAGTGCCATAATATTGAATATTTGGGCAATAATTCTGTTCATATATTAAAACAATTTAGACAGAAAACGAGTTACAACTTTTTAAGAAAACTAAGGCAATTTAGGTTTTGTGTGTTTGTGTATATACACAGGCACATAGGAGGGGGTGGGTGTGTGTGTGTGTGTGTGTATATATATCTTGCCCTGAGGTGAATTTTAACATTAGTTTCTTTCTTGCAAATTTTTGCAGACTGCTTCAGAAAAAGATGACATAATCCCGGGTGGTAAAGTGGTTTAAATACTGGAAGTTAAAAAAAAAAATACTAGCTGTGGATTAGAGAGCCTGCATTTCACATACCAGTGATGTATACCTAAATTTGTGTCATTTAATTGAAAATTTTTCTTTCTTCTCTGAATACTAATATCATACATTAACAGAAAATAAGACTTTGAAAGTCTCTTACCTCCACACTAAGTACAACAGCATTTCTTGCAAACCAACCCACAGAGAAACATTTTACATGATGGCCTTTAGAAGGGACTACACTTCCTTCAGCTCTGCCTGCACTAACACTAGTTAGACAAATCATAGATTACCTCTAATAATTTTTCCCCTGCTAATGACATATTTAAAACCGGATCTAGCCCACTAATGCATTTCATATTGGGCAAAACAATATTCTGAAGAGAATCAGTAAGTAGTTTAAGCTGCAAACTAATCAACAAAGTAGACAGAAGAGTTGCCTTCTAGAAAACCCGACTCTTCTACAGTACTTTTATATGCTTTAGCTCTGCAGAAATTAAAGGATCAGTACAAAAGCTACTGGATAAACTGTGCGCTTTTTTTTTTACATACAGGTATTGGCCTTGATGACAGTAAGGATTCTTTGAAATCCTTGGGACCAATAACAACAGAGGAAGGCATAGCTTCACACAAGGTACTACTAAACCAGTAATTTTTTTCTTTCACTATTGTACCAATCACTAAACAAAATTGCCTTAGCATGAAACTTGATTTGAACTGCTCCTACAACAACGTAATACATAATATCCCAAAGAATTCTCCTTAAAATGGCAGATTTTTATTCAGATGCAGTGAGATTCAACTCACCAGTTTGCTCAAAATGTGATTTTACCTTATTTGTCCAATATTTAAGAATGTTCAGTCGATATTTTTTCATTACATGCCTCTCAATACAGTTAGGAAGGCCAAGAAAGGGAGAAGGGGGACCTGGGACCGAAGCCCAGAGAATAACACACAGTTCTATATACTTACCCACAGCTACTGCCACCAGTTATCTCTGCAGAGAAATGTTAGGACCTAGAGGGTTGGAGAATTGCTGGAAATAAGGAAGGGCAGGAACAAGACTGCATGAAGGGCAAGTACTGGTAGCTCTCAGATTAGGTAGTCACCATGAGCCTAGCATACATTTTGGTGCAGCTTCTCTGGACACTTCGATTACAGTAGAAAGGAAAGGCAATAAATGCTGATGACCCACACAGGTGACACAGAAAGAAGAGACCTCCTATCTCCTACAGGTTTGTCAACTACAAGCTGCTAAACAACACAAAAAGGTGCACCCTAAACCATCACACGGCCGCCTGCCTAGAGGAGTTGCTGAGGATCCACTAAGTGGCACCCCTCGAGTTAAGTATCATTGCACAAAATCCTGCACAGGCAACTGGGACACAGGCATCCTGTGGTCAGAGAGCTGAACAGATAGCTTGGTCTCACACTCCTCTACATGCATATTTACAAGCAGCTGGATAGAGAAGTACAAAAAAATGAAATCAGCTTTGTTTTAAAATAAAATCACCTTTCCCTCCTGTAAAGTTTTCAAGATTTGCCACATTGCTGATACAACAGCAAAACATCTTCTTACAGTCTTAAGGCACCAAACAGGTTTTAGAGACACTTGGCTTGGAACTAGAGTCACCAACACAAGTCTACAAGAAAGGCTTAGAAGCGATACAAGGAAAGCTCTATAGCATACATTCAAATACAGAAATACACACCTGACAAAACAGCAGCCCATAAAAACTACCAAATAGTTTAGAAAGCTAAAGCAATGAAAGAAACCCCAGCAGACTTGCTAGGGACATTTTGCCCTGTCTAACCCTCTTCACAATTAGGTTTCCATGTCAGAGAAGACTGCTGCCTAGGAACTTAAGGTAGACTGGTCAACTCTGCCATGAAATAAGATTTGCCCATTTCTGATTAAAACAAAGAGGTATATTAATATTACAGTAATCAAATCTGGCTTTCAGTGTGCTCTTCTACTCTATCCAATCTTTGCTTAGTGTTCCTACTAATCTCTGTTTCTCAGAACTAATGTTACACTTACTATCTCCTGTTTATTGTAGTGTCTTTATTTTATGGACAGCTTCTTTTAAAACACTTATTAGCAGTGTTTTCTGTGTGTTAGGGGACAAAGAAATGAAACTTTGTTCTGAATGGATTCCAAAAATTATATAAACTATATCAAATCTGTTAACAGATTGATTTTTTTTTTCAATTTCCAGATCATCAACATGGAGAATTGATCAGAATTAGATTTTCATCATTTAACAAAGATTAAAATGTCTGATACTTTTTCATTATAAAAGTTTAAGAAATTTAGAAATTTTATTTATGAAGTCAAATTGGAGGGGTTACCAAGTACAAAAATATCTTTTGTTACACCAAAACATTTCACTTCAATCTATTTTTTAAATTTATTTTGATATGCTCAACATAAGCAACTCACAGATCTTCATTTCAGTTTCTTATACTTCCTCCAGAAAAGGGGGAAAAAAAAGATCTAGAAATAATTTAATTTTTTACAAAATAAATTTCTCATATTGGAATTGCTACAAGAAAGCTAATTGTTAACACATTGTAATATATCTAATTGAAAAAAAAAGGATGGAAATACTAGGTAATGATAGGAGGGTTTAGCGTAACCCTGAATACTTAGCATGAGACTATTTCACATTACAAATCCTTTAGGTAACCAGGCCCCACGTGAAATACTGTTTTTAAAATCTGTTGCCGCCACATTCCAGATTAGACAAAAAAAATAAAAACAGATACAAGTAGATTACACTAAAAGAACTGAACTTGCTCACAGATGGACAAAGTCAGTGCACAGCCAAGCGCCTGGAAAACGTGGGCAGAAGTCTGTGCTTTCCTACAGACTTTGTATAACCCTGGCCAGTCACTTCACATACAGTTTTTCAGTGTATTGGAGGCAATCTGTCAGGGGTGAACAACAGAGCCTCTGCTGAAACAGGGGACATTCTGCTCTTCTTTAGCAACAGCCACCTGTGGCATATTTCTGTTTTCTTCCTCGTTCCAGCACAGGTGCTTGGGTGACCACTGCAGCTAGGGGAGGTAGAAATCCCTACCTAAATGTACTCAACCCTTTGTTGTGGGGTTAGCTTTTCTCTGGTTTAGGGGCCTTAGTCAAGTGTGTGGTGCCATCAGGCAGTGCTGGCACAAGGGAAATGGTGGCATAGCTAGGAATTATTTATTGAATCCTCCTTTCCACAGGCAGCCTACAACCACTTTGGGACAGGGGCACCACCACTTCAGGGCTGGCATCCACCTCCTGCTCATGTAACCTTCACCCTGCCTGAGTTCCTCTTCTCTAGTCGCTGTCACCTCACACCTTTCATCTTGGCTGCTCACATCATGGCAAAAGCCCTCACATCAATCAAAAGGAGTCAGATTATTTTAGCAAATTAAACAGTGAGTATTTACTTCCTCTATTCATTTCATCCAAACTGCGTTAGAAAATTCCTCACACAGGCAGTCTGGCTGCAGGGTGGGAACCGCAATATTTGATAGTGACTTGGTGGGGGAGATCAAGGCAGAGCATACCACAGGATTTTACTTATTCAAACCAACCTATCTCTAATCTTGAAGGAATAGAACCATAAATAAGAGAACCGTAAAAAGAAGATAGTTCCTCCCTTTCTTTGAAAGAAGTTATGAGGATAACTACATTAAGAATTATGAGATGTTCCGATACTATAGTAATGGGGAAGATAGAATTAGCTAAGATAGATAAACTGCTATTAAAATGTGCAGAGAGACTTTAAAAAGAAACATCCAGCTATGTGGAGAGGACAATACTCTTGTAGTTACTATTTATGTGCCATCTATAAACAAGGAAAGTACTTAAATAAGCCTTGTTCATGCTTGAGTTGGGCAAATAATGCAAAATAGAATCATAGAAGCATTTAGGTTGGAAAAGACCCCTGGGATCATTGAGTCCAACCATTAACCCTACTTTACAAAGTTCACCCCCAAACCATATCCCCCAACACCATATCTAAAGAAAGATTATACATACATGTAAACCTTTGTCCAAATGTAAATTCTTCTTTATTGCTTTCCTATTCTATTGACCCACTTTACACAAATACTATAGCACAGGTGTATTCTTGTTTGTCAGAACAGTCGAATGTCCCCATGTGTTGCCTGATCTAGTTGAGAAACATCCCTGCCCACGACAGGTAGGTTGTATTAAATGATCTCTAAGGTCTCTTCCAGCCTAGGCCATTCTATGATTCTATGTATGAAAGGAACATGCGTTTCCCAAATACTTGATAGCTTGATAGCTCCTCTGTGGGTTTGGGAGTCAGACAGAGGGGAAAAAAGCAATGCCACCTGACACAGGACTTTAGTCACAAAGAGCAAATAGCAAGTTAGGTATAGGAAATAACTGAAATAATAGTTATTGTGTTAGCTGCGCATATCTATTCACACAGTCAGCCAAAATATGTTCTTTATAAACTATTCTCATTATAATTTTTTTAGCAACAAAAGCTTCTGTCCATGCAAGTTTCTATACAGATTATCGGAAAAAAAGGACAATATTCATTGCTTCAGATAGATTTCCTCCAGCTCAGAAACAATATCACCTACAATACAGTGAGACCATAAAGAGACAGTAAAACGCTACAAACCAGGCCTTGATTTGTCTGTGTTGTTGCTGTGCTGTTCATATGGCTTAAGTAATTCAATGATGAGGTGTCCTGTGGGAAATTGGAAAGAGTTAAACTGAAGGGAGATACAAATTCTGTTCATTTAAATGTCTTAGGTGTTTTCACAGGGCTTGCTCAATCAGAAAACATCCCTGCTCTTTGGGAGGGAATTCTCAGAAAGCTGCTCTATACTAAGCAAAACAGGGCTGGCATAAGAACAAAAAAAAAGAGAGATTATGATCACTTAATAGGAAACAGGAAAAGCTAATACAATTTATTTTTTCAGTAATGAGAATGTTTAGATCCCAGGAAACTTTTCTTTCTCTTTGTCGTTTCTGTCTTCTCAGATTAACACATAAGTGTGCAAGTCTCTGGGGATCCATTTCTGCCCTCTGGATATCACAGCTACCATCTTACCAGCAGAATATTATCAACCTTGAGAGAAAGAACAACATTTTTACAGAAATACAAAAGTTCTCTGCCTGATGAAGAGCCTTGTGAGATGTCCTACATCAAGTGCCATTCTCTCATTAAATTACTAGACCACTATCTTTCAAGAAAATTCTATTTGGAATTTTTTTGATTTTTTTCAGAATTATGAACAAGACCATTCAATGCAAACACTGATTGCTCAGGTGGATGAGTTAAACAGTAAGTGATTTTAAACACTAGCATCATCTCTCTTCTCCTCTCTCCTCACAGCTTCATTAAGTAAGTGTTTCTTCGTAATTCCCATTTTGTCAGCACTACAATATCACTGCAGTATCTGCCACACAGAGACAAAAAAAAAATGAGTAGGAAGGAGCTGTCAAATAAAAAAGAATCTTAAAGACTGTAAATCACTATAGTATGGAGTATATGGTGAGGGTAATCATTAAAAACATATCAATCAGCAGGAGCACTTTCGTTAAGGGGAGACAAAGGGAGAAAGAAAGAAAAACCAAAAGAAAAAAATTTGATGATGTTGAAGGTCTTGAGCACTATACAGCCAATTTCCTCTGAAAAGGCACCTGGCAACACTGTGCAAGGTGGTCCAATGGCCTA
>NW_009732344.1:655-7855 GCF_000703405.1 Apaloderma vittatum | reverse complement strand
GGAATTCCTTCAGACACTGCTCATAACTGGGCTTTTTTCTTTTCACTGTAAAAGACATTGATTTCACAATTTTATTCAGAATCCTGGATCACATGTCATAAAAAAAAAAAAAGAAATGCTTGTATTATATTATGCACTTGCTGAACTAGATCATCTTCATGGCATTTGTGTGCCTGCTAGACAGATGTCATATCCCTCAGTCATTTGAATATGAAAACTCTAGGAGCCCTTAAGGACACCAGAAAAGTAAAGAAAGAGTCAGAAGGAAATGAGAGGGCAGAAAAGATCAAAAGGACCCAGAAGGAGGCAGTTTCAAGGTATTTTCTTAATCAACAAATTCATACATGCTGGAGGGCAAGGCGTGTGCCACTCAGCTCTTGTTTAGTAACTGAGGATGCCTCCTTCTTACTCTTGTACTACACGTCCAAGAGAATGATCATGAAGCACTTTTGTAGTACAATTTTGCAGCCACAGCACAAACAGAAATAACATGACGTTTAGGAACTTAGGAAGTCCTATACAAGACCAAAGTTATAGTCATAGAATCATAGAATGGCCTAAGCTGAAAGGGACCTTAGAGATCATTTAATCCAACCTCCCTGTCATGGGCAGGGACGTCTCTCAGATAGATCAGGCAACACATGGGGACCGAACAGGAATCGAAACCGCGACCTTGGTGTTATCAGCACCATGCTCAACTGACTGAGCTAACCAGCCCCTCAAAGTCATTGGCTAATAAAACAATATATCTTTGTGGCTCTTGGCTTCATGGAAGAGTTTCTGCTATACATGTGAACATAATCTCTCTAGGTCACCACAAATTCAAGTAGAAATAATCTTCAGCAGCAAAAGCTTTTCCAGTATTTTTGGAAGACATGCCTTCAAAAGTTGTTAGCCTTACTGTAATAACCTGTAATAACCGCATGATCCCAGAACAGGTTTATGTCTAATATTTCTCATAGCTCTTCTGAAATCTGGGTGACTGTAACACTCTTCAGCAGTCTCTAACAGACAAATTAATAGGAATTGTAAATGCTACAAGCTGGAACACAGAAGGTTCCGCAAAAATATTAGGAAAAAAACGTTTTCACTGTGAGGGTGACAGAGCACTGGCACAGGCTGACCAGGGAGGTTGTGGACTCTCCTTCTCTGGAGACATTCATAACCCGTCTGGACGTCTTCTTGTATGATCTACTGCAGGTGATCCTGCTCTGGCAGGGGGGTTGGACTAGATGATCTTTTGGGGTCCCTTCCAGCCCCTGACATTCTGTGATTCTGTGAATCTTCAGCTCAACTCAGCAGGGATGTAGAAAATTGAACTCGGAAAAATAGAGAGCATATGTTCAAGGCAGAAAATGATAGTTTTAAAAATCTTGCAAAGGACTATCCCTTAGAACCACTGCAAAAAATACAGTTCAGGAACAGAGCTGATAATCTGAAATGCACTTGGAAGGGAGGAAGATGGTTGGATTCGGTCCCATTTTTACAGCAAGCCATTAACATTTCATTGTAATTTTGGATAACTGGCAGCTTCCAGGCATGGCTGCTCCTCAGGACAAGACATACCAAAGAAGGAAAAAGAAAGACTATTTTTTCTGAAGAGTCTTCAGGGAAGCTCACATTCCCTGATTCAAAAGCAAAAAATTTCTCTAAAGAAGTAGAGACCAGCAGCTTGCAGCTGATTCCCGTTGAGTCTACCTAATAGCTGCATGGACATCCCTTCATATGCTGCCTTAATTGCTGTGAAAATTCATTAGAACCCAGAAATTTTGAATACAATATCACTGCAAGGTTTTTTTATTTGTCAAGTCTGATACAGGAACGCACATCACCCAAACTTGAACTACTAGAGCTGGTCGTTTTAAAGTTAGTATACTGTGCATAAATATCCACTATTCTCTGTTTTTCTATTTCTCTAACTTTATTTATTTGCTGTAATATCACTTTAACAATTACAAGATCCAAAAAGTTCTGCATCTCTTCTCCCTGGTACACTAATCTTTATATAGATAGCCAATACCTGAAAACTGGTACCAATACCTGGAACTTCGGAAACTGAGCAGTGGACACCCTCCTTCTGATGGAATTATACAGAATATTAAATAACACCGGCAAAAGTCCTCTTGAAAAATGTTCCTTATTGTCCTTGAATATTTTACTGTACAGGTATATACAACCACTGGTAAAAAAATAAGAATAGAGTATAAAGAGCAAGGGTTGCCAGCAGGAGGAAGGCTTTTCTGTGTTGCAAATCTCTATAAATTAGCCAAAAAAAAAAAAAAAAAGCATAAGGTTTGGTTAATGTGGTTTTGTGAGAGTCTGCTAAAAGATACAAGGGTAAAAATGAATGTGCACTGAGAAACCAGAAAGCAGCAGATTACAATATATATTAGTCTGTTAAGAGTTACCTGACAGTGATAAGGGAAGTAAAATAACCAAATACATTAATGCTACTCACAGGGGAATAGAAATGGATTTTATAAATATATGTAGTCTGTTAAATAAACAGAAGGAAACAATCAGCAGTGATTACAAACAGATTATTTAAGCAGTCTTTAATAAGCTCAATGGCTTGGAGAAGAGAAGCCTTTTTAAAAGTGATAAAAATCAGCCTCCCTATTGCATGACTAGTTAAGAACCTTCTTTGAAATCCTGAGGGTCAATTTGGTCCCATTGTAGTAAACTGAGGTTTTATCAGTGACTCAGATTTTGCCCTCTAAGTATCAACTAACATTCCCCTGTCCATGAAACAGTAGTCATAGATGTTTTGATTTTTCCTTTGATCCTCCAGTTTTTGTCCTCAAGAGAGTAATGGTCCCCTTCTCCTGGAATTTGTGAGCTTGTGAGCTTTAGCTTCTAGGTGAACATTGGCCATGACACACAAACTGCTAGAGGTGAACTATTAGAGACACAGCAGTGATCTTGCCATTCTCATGGCCCTGAGAGCTCCTCTGTGCAGGACAGATGAAGTGTTCAGTTTCCTCATGTAGCAACTGGGCAATTATTATCCCAACAGAAATGAGTACCCATGGACTTTATTCCACCTCTGATAACAGCAGGACACAGCTAAAGCTGTAACTAGTAAGCACACTCTGAAATATAATCTGCAGGTCTCAAGGTGCAAAGGGCACCATCTATTGATGAAGAGGCCAACCACTGGACAGTTTTACAACATTTAATGATTGCAACTTTTAAGATGACCACCTTAAAAATAAGTACTGCACACACTCTGTTTCTCAGTTTCTTCAGAGAAACAGCCAATGAAGGCATGCATCAGTAAAAAACTACTTGGTAAGTTACAGAGAACTTGCATAGTACAAAGAGATGGGTCGTACTATTCCATTAGGCAGTATATAGTATTAGTTAGTAACTGAATATTAAAGAATATCTTTCACACAATAGAAGATATGAGCTGGTAATGGTGGAAAAATCACAGTGTAATTTTTTAAATAGAGAAACATAGTAGATAACCAAAGCCAGATGTCCTTGCACAAGATGATATTTTCCTTCTTCCCTTGTTACGTTGCCCCATTCCACTAAAAACTCAAAAGGCAAAACTTTCAACAAGTGATTCTTGAGGATGGTTCCACAATACAATTAATTGGCACAACTGCTGTCATCACTACGGCTTATAATTTCCTGCAGGCCTTCCACATATACTCTGCATGCTGCAATGAAGAAATTGTGCTCTCGCTGGCTGTTTACCCTCAGATACTTTTCCTCTGTTCTCTCACACATCTCCCTGTCAGGTTGTCTCTTACACCTGAGGGCAGAGGTAGATCAGGCTGGGCTATCACAGATTAAGCATCAGCCAAACAGGCTCAGACCCCCAGCAGAGAAGAGAGTACGTTTAACAAACCCCCAAGGATTGTGAAGCAAAGAAGCTGGCATCCCATCACTAATCCTGACCCACCTCCATATCCCAGTCCATCTACAGCCTGTTTCTTGCTGATTGCTGTCATTGCATACAGCCCCCACATGCAGCACTCATGAAAGTATAGTGTGATTCAATTCTGGATAACGCAGAAGGAAAAAGAATTTGAAAAACACAAAACCAAAGAATAAGTTGAGAGTGTTGTGCCATGTAGTTACTGCTTTAACCCCTGCACTGGAAATCAGGTGTTAGAGCTGGAGGCAGGGGATCTGCTTCCATTTAGCCTGCCTTCCAGGATGACTAGGCTTCCTCTTCTGAATAACTTGTGTGCCTCTCTCCAAATGTAATTGCTACTCTGGCAAACCCAGCCAAGAGCAAATATGTATTTCCTACAGCTCCTACAGGGATTTATTCAAAACACTTTACAACATGGGGATAACAAGCTGGAAAGAGCAGGAAGGGAAACAGAAGTGCCCCAAGACTGATGCTTGAGCTCCAGGATTTGTGACATAGCAGAATATCAGGGTTATTCCAAAATACTTTTCCTCCCAGCCTTCCATAAAATTCCTGTCACAACACTGTGACACCCAATAACTAAAAAAAACCAACAAAACAACAAGAGAAAATATCTTTTTCTAGTTCTGTTCACAGTTGCAGCACACTAATCCACTCCCTTCCTACAATTGATATCCTACCATCAGACATATTAAAGCAGACTCTCTTGCCAAGGAATCAGATTGTGTTGGAGTGAATTAAGATAGGATAAAAGCTGATGGATATTGTGCCTGACCAACAGAGGATAACCATTCCTGAACAAAGCAACATACCATGGCAACCCTTACAAAAGGCCATCCAGACAAGCTGACTATGATAACACCAGACAACGGTCAGAAATGCCAGCAGCTAGCAAGAAGAGACAAAAATCCAGCACTGAGGAAAGATTGGCTGAAGGGGGAAAGTTTCTACTAATCTAAACCAAGAACATCATCTTAATTGTTTCAGTGCTCCCTGTACCTTCAAATGCATCTCTCTCACCCCACCCTGCTGCTCAAATACTCGGTTTGAACTGAAGAAGCACAGCTCCTGCAAACGAGCAACACGATTTTCCCAGCCTGCTTCATTACTTCTATTTTTTCTCCTTGTCTTGCTGATCCTCAGGGATCACTCCTCCTGCCACTGCACATAACCTATCACAGGGTGCACTCACTCCTTCCACTCTGCTTCCCACTTCAAAGTGTACAGGTAGTCAAAGAGCAGAAGGACAGAAATCACAACTGAAGCCATAGGTTCAGGGAGAAACACGTCAGACAGAAAGCACGAGGGGAAAGAAAACAACACCAAAGAGGAGAGCACTGGCGCAGCTCAGAGAAAACTTTGATTAAAAGTAGTAGTAGCTGGATGCAGAAACCTCAGACAAAAAACAGGCCAAAAGGGTCACTCTTTATCTGATTCAATTTAAGTACCATAAAAAGTTCAGATTTCTTTCTTACTACAGAGGAACAGGTTCAATGACTGCTCCAGAAGTGCTTCATGACACCCCTCGGTTCTTAGCTCCTTATTGCATCCATTTTCATCACTTTGAGTACCAGACATCCCTCATCTGTACAGTGATAGGTTTAGTACATCCTCTACCAAGATCCCTCTTCCCCCCAGTCTAGTGGTTCTGGGTCCCTCTCCCACTACCCTACATGCCATGGGTCCTATGGGTCCCATCTCTTAATCGGTGACTGCAACCATGTACTGAGAGATTTTGGGCCATTTCCCTCAGTATGGGTTTTCCACATTTCCCCTTTCCTCAGCTTTCACCAGAACACATAGTGTTTTGCTCCTAACTTTCTTCTATTAAGATAATCTGAAAGAAAGTCGTTCAGTTTAAGGGCACTGTGGTGAACTAGTCCCAGAAAGACAGGAGATAAAAAAAATAATAAAAAAGGAGTGGTGAAAATATTGCTATGTAACAAGCCTGTAAGGTGCAGATGTTGGAGATATCTCTGACAAGAAGGGGTAATTGGGGATATCACAGCTGAGCAAAGATACAGCTCTGAGAAGAATTAACCTGTCTTGCAAATATAATGAACACCATTTACATCAATTCTTCAGATCAGTCTAACCTGACCAGACACTAATGCAGTTAAACTGCAACTGTTGTACTCCTCGAGGTAGAAGCTTACACCTAGAAAGAACAGAGGGAAAATGACACAAGTGAGCAAATGTCACAGGAAGAAAAGAAGTGGAGAAAACACAGCAGGTTCTACTCCATGTTTAAACTCCACAGTTTTTTCTTGCGTATCTTCTGCTTTTTATTTAAATTGGATGTTACAAATATCTGGATGCATTTAGGAAAATTGCAGCAATTTTTCCATACTATTGTTGTATAACTATTTGTCTTCTTTTACTAATGCCAGTAGGCTTAGATAAAGACTCTGGAGAGAGGGGGAAAAAAAGCTGCTCTGCGTCACACCAGCACAAAATCCATTTACTTCAAGTGATGTTTCTATGGGTTTGTACCTCTATAGCCACAAGACAAATTTGTATTGCACAGCAAGGTGGAAGAAGGAGGAGAGGGGAAGGGAAGAGAGGGCGCTTCCCTAGCCAATCTTTGTAACAATATAAAACATTGTTGTATCTCTGTCTTGTGCTAAAGAGGCACTCTGGCTCCTTGTATCACTCGAAAATGTGGACATTTCAAAAATACTTGATTTCTGGTAGTTACACATGCAGTTTTTCTGTAAGCACATGGTTATTAGAGTGCTGACCACAAGACTGCTGTATCACCATATTAAATGGATTCTTTAACATCCCTTCCAGATCTTATCATAATAAGCTTATCAGAGCAATATCATAACATTCGGGGGAGACAGGAAATACATTACTCATCAATCATCTGCATAGTTATTTACTTACATATTGAATCACAGAATGTTAGGAGTTGGAAGGGACCTCAAAAGATCACCTAGTCCAGCCCCGCTGCCAGAGCAGGATCACCCACAGTAGGTCACACGGGATCGTGTCCAGGCGGGTTTTGAAAGTCTCCAGAGAAGGAGACTCCACAACCTCCCTGGGCATCCTGTGCCAGTGCTCTGTCACCCTCACAGTGAAAAAGATTTTCCTAATGTTTTTGTGGAACCTCCTATGTTCCAGCTTGTACCCATTCCCCCTTGTCTTCTCCTTGGACATCACTGAGAAGAGCCTGGCTCCGTCCTCCTGACACTCCCCTTGACATATTTATAAACATTAATAAGGTCATCCCTCAGCCTCCTTTTGTCCAAGCTAAAGAGACCAAGCTCTACACCTGTACACCTACAAAGACTTAGTAAATACAAATC